>NW_027250692.1:0-122769 GCF_044704955.1 Pristiophorus japonicus | reverse complement strand
GACCATGGCACTAGGGAGGAACAGAAACATTCGGGAGTCATTTCTATGTCCGCAGAATCGCTTGTCTGTTCCTCTAACTATACAATCCCCTATGACTAGTGCTCTTTTATTCCTCGGCACTCCCCGCTGTGCTGCTGGGCCAGCCGTGGTGCCTTGGAATTGGATCTGGCTGCATTCCTCAGAGGCACCATCGTTCTTACTAATATTCAGAATTGAATATTGGTTTGAAATCGAGATGGACTCAAGGGGGGTCTCCTGCACTACCTACCTGGCAAACGTATTACGTCTGGTGGTCACCCATGTCCCTTCCACCTGCACGCCTTTAAGCTGCGGAGTAACCACCTCCGGAAACGTGCTATCCAGGTAGTTCTCTGCCTTACTGATGTACCTTATTGACTGCACCCGCTGCTGCAGCTCAGAAACACCGAGCTGTAGCAATGCGAGCTGGAGACACTTCCTGCATACATGTATGTCCAATATATTACTAACTATCCCATGAACCATTATTTTGTTCCATAACATATTGTGGCAACTTGTCGATATATTTCTGAACATCCAAATCCACTGGTTCCACTCTTATCAATTCTGATAGTTACAACCTCAAAATATTCTAACAGATTTGATATATCTGATTTTCCTTTCATAAATCCGTGTTGATTCTGCCCAATCCTATTATTATTTTCTAAGAGCCCTTTTACCATTTCTTAACAATAGAATCAACCATTTTCACTATGGCTAATGTCAAGCTAACTGGCCTATAATTCCCCGTTTTCTCTGTCCCTCATTTCCTAAACAGCAAGATGACATTTACTACCTTGTAATCTGCAGGAATTACTTTACGACATATTGAAGTTTGCAACATGGAAACCAATGCAACCCGTATCTTCATAGTCAACTCTAAAAAACCATTGCATGTCGGCCATCAGGTCTAGAGAATGTCTCGGCTTTCAGTCCCGATAATACCTCCAGTACAATTTTTTCCAATTATTATATATTTTAGTTGCTCATTCTTGCTAGCCCATTGGTTCTCCACTATTACTGGGACCTTTTTTTGCGTCTTCCATGAAGGCAGACATACACATCTTGATTAATTTCGATATAATTTTCTTATTCCACATTTTAATTACTCCTGTCTCAGCCTGTATGGGAACCACATTTGCTTTCACTAATCTTTCGCTTAATACATACCTACAGAATCTTTTAGAGAATTTGGTCACGGTCATGAACTGTGATATCTGTGAAGATTTTGATAACGGTGGTGCTTTGGTCGTGCATATGCTGTCTTTACCACTGCAATCACCTTGTAACCCTAGCACCCCCTTCTCCTCTATGAACCTCATTTATGTTTTGTAGCTCAGCCAGGAGCGCGGCCCCATGCAACACTACCGAGCCCAAAAGCTGCGGTTGCGGGGCCAGAGACGGCGGAAAATCATTCATCTGGTGCTGAGGAGCCCCGATTCTCGCCCCGGCAGCTGCTGGGTGCAGTTTCCAATGATGAGAATGCAGGTTTCGAGGAGCCTGCATCGCCAAGCTCCACGATATCAAGTGCTCCTGCGGACATTCCCTCATATACTACTGGGCCCAGTCACCTTGTCGCATTGCAGCCGAGGTGTCTCCGGTACGGCACCGAGAATGCGGAGATTGGTTCGATGCAGCATGTCTGCTCCACGAGCCGCTGATCTGAGCGGCGACATGGAACATTTGTTCCGCAAGAATATTGACATAGGTCAGCAGATCCTATAGACAATGGGGGCACATCCCAAAAAATGGCTAGCATGTCTGCCAGCTTGTGCTATTACGTGCCATGGATGGTGGCGTCCCTGAAGGTGATAGCCACGAACACTGGTGGCAGAGTCCTCCCAGTGGTCTCGAGGCCCGACAATGGACTCCAAGGTGCCGCAAGACGATTGCCAACGTCACATGAGAGCCACTAGGAAGATCTTGCTTCTGGCTAGGTGCACTTTCTCACCTTGGGACGGTCCTCTCCCATATCCATCCAAACAGCGGTCCTGCCGTCCACCTCCGCAATGAAACAGCGCCTGAGGAGCTCCTCGGCCAGGAGGCTTGGACTCAGCAGGGGAAGTGAGGTGGGGGCATAGGAATGTGATGTGCATGGCCGCAGGTGTGGTCTTAGTCAGAGTATTTAATGCAATTGCCGCTATTTTGTTGGGAGGTTTGGTGGAGGGGATGTATCTATTTTTTTTATTTGTGTTGCGAAGTTTTGGAAATTTTCAACATTGAATGAATGTTATAAAAGCTATTAATTTGTTGTGGGGTGGGTGGGGAAGTGGGGAAGTGAGGAAGAATTCTGTATGCTTTCTCAACCACCTTTTCCACCTTGCCTGATATTTTCAGGGATCTGTGTACAAACGCTGCAAGGTCCCGCTGTTCATCAACACTATTAAGTCCTCCCAAAATGCATCAGATTTAACTTCTCCGAAAGAAATTCCATTTGCCACTGGAGTGTTCACCAGACCAGTATATTGATATGCTCTTGCAGTCCATGACTTTCCTCTTCATTCACAACCAAACAGACAATTTTAGTATCATGTGCAATCTATTAATCATGCTCCCGATATTCAAATGTAGATCATTGATATCTACCACAAATGCAAGAGATCCAGTACTGAGCCCTGTGCGACACCAGTGGAAACATCCTTCATGTCACAAAAACATCCATCAACCATTAAATTTTGCTTCCTACCTCGAATCCAAATTTTGATTCACGTCGTCACTTTGCTCTGAATACCCGGAAGCCATGGGCTTAACATTCGTGACCAGTCTAACATATGGGACGTTATCAAAAGCTTTGCTAAAGTCCTGTACACTACATCGTATGCACTACCCTCATCGAAACTCTAGGTTACCTCCTTAAAAATTCAAAGAAGTTAGTCAAGCATGACCTATTTTAACAAATCCGTGCTGACTGCCCCTAATTAATCTTTGCCTTTCCAAATGTAAATGTATACAATAATTTTCCCATCACTGAGATTAGGCTGTCAGGCCTGTAATTATTTGGCCGATCTCTTTCTCCCTTATTAAACAACGGTAGCACCATAGCAGTCCGCCAGTCCTCCGGCACCATGCACAAATCCAAAGAGGACGGGAAAGTAATGGTCAAGGCCTCTGTTGTTTCCTCTTTTACTTCGCTCAACAGACTGGGTAGCAATTCATCCGGGCCTTGTAATTATCTGCTATCAAAACTGCTAAACCCCTTTATAACTCCTCTCTCATTATGTTTATTTCATCCAGAATTTCACACTCCTCGTTGACAGCAGTATCTGCACTTTCATTTTCCTTTCTGACAACAGACGCAACGAATTGATAAAGAACCATGCCAACATTTTCCGCTTTCACACAAAGATTACACTCATGGTCTGTATTAGGCACGACCCTTTCTTTACTTATCCTCTAGTTCTCAATATATTTATAGAACGTCTTTGCGGTTTCCTTAATTTTATTGCCAAAAAATGTTCATGTTGATAAAGATTTGCAAGATTTCACCCCAAATTCTATTACACTGATACACTTGCTCTCAGCCTGGTACAAGTTTTCCCTGTTTACATCCTTCCTCACAGTGAACGTAGTAACGATTGTGATCCTGTTTCGGAGAAAGTGCGGTCTCTCTAAATGTGTCACTCGCTACCTTGTGGCCATGGCAGCGGCTGATCTACTGGTCATTATCCTCGACCTGAAAGTGAGGCACATTCCGATTATTTATCGGCTACATTTCTATTTCCTGTTCTCCCTCCCCATGTAATATCCACGCTGTCCTGGTTTATGCAGCCACAAACTGTTCTGTCTGGTTCACTGTCACTTTCACCTTTAACGATTTGTGGCGATTTGTTGCCAGAAGCTGAAGACTAAATATTGTAGCGGGAAAACGGTGGCTGTAGTTCTAGGAACAGTGACTGTGATGAGCTGCTTAATAGACATGTTCTGGTATTTTATGCTGTCAGATACATATCAGCTATTTAATAAGCCCTGGTTTTGTAGTATACAAAACAGAATAATGAGTTCAACGTTCTGGGGAACAATTGAGTTCCTGCATTACATCCTCACCCCGTGTGTCCCATTTGTGGTCATCGTGCTGCTCAATTCTCTCACCGTCAGACATATTTTAGTGACAAGCAGAGCCCGCAGGAGATTCCGGTGTCCCAGCAATGGGGAGAGTCCCACAGACCCAGAGAAGGAAAGCCGCAGGAAATCTATCATTTTAATGCTTGTTATCTCGGGGAATTTCATCCTGTTCTGGTCGGTACATATGGTGCATTCTCTGTGGGGCTCATTGCGCTGGTTCGATGCTTGGCTGATATATCTACCGGTTTATGTGAGGGAATTGGGATTCATGCTGCAGCTGCTGAGCTGCTGCACAAACACGGTTATTTATTGCGTGACACAGACTAAGTTCAGAGAGCAGTTGAAGAATGTAAGGAAATATCCCTTTACATTGATTGTGAAATTCATTAACGATGAGAAACAGCGGAAACTCTGTAGTCTCCGACTCCCTGCTTCCTGATATTGTGACGAGTCGTTCTCACTGCGTGAAACCAGTGATCTGGCTGAATATTAACACGTTCACTCACACACTGTGAACACTCGGCACCCGATGAGGGGCCAATAATCGGGGTCAACATTAACGTGCTCGCTCTCACACTCTCTACATTGCACTCCGCGTGAGGGTTCAGTGATCTGGGCGAATATTAACACAGTCATTCACAGCATGTCTGCCCTCGGCTCCGGTTGATGGGCCAGTGATCTGGGTGAACCTACTCACACACTCACAGAGTATCGAAACTGGGCTCCCTGTGCGGGGTACGACTCTCTCTCAGGCCCCTCTGGAACGGCCTCTCTGCCCTACATAAACATGGATGGCCGTAACGTGCTTCATGAGTCAGTGCGACCCCTATTCGCATGAATAAAGGCAGCATCTCCATTATACACTTTATAGCCCTTTGCAATATGGTATAGGCATTTCTATTTATCATGTCCATTTATTAAAAATTATAACACTTTATAATGCTTTAAAATCATTCGAAAATCATAGAATCAGAGTTATAAAATTGTTACAGCATAAGAACATAAGAATTACGAACAGGAGTAGGCCCTCTAGCCCCCCGAGCCTGCTCTGCCATTAACAAGATCATGGCTGATCTGGCCGTGGACTCAGCTCCACTTACACTCCCGCTCCCCATAACCCTTAATTCCCTTATTGGTTAAAAATCTATCTGTTTGTGATTTGAATTCATTCAATGAGCTAGCCTCAACACCTTCCCTGGGCAGAGAATTCCATAGATTCACAAACCTGAGGGAGAAGAAGTTCCTTCTCAACACCGTTTTAAATTTGCTCCTCCGTATTTTGCGGCTGTGCACCCTAGTTCTAGTCTCCCCGAGCAGTGGAAACAAAACTGCGCGTAGTACTCTCGGTCCGGCCTCACCAATACCACGTATAGTTACAGCAGGACCTCCGTGATTTTTTACTCCATCCCTCTCGCATTGAAGGCCAACATTCCATTCGCCTTCCTGATTTCCTGCTGCACCTGCAAAATAACTTTTTGGGATTCATGCACAGGGACCCCCAGATCCCTCTGCAACGCAGCATGTTGTAATTTCTCCCCATTCAAATAATATTCCCTGTTACTGTTTTTTTTTCCAAGGTGGATGACCTCACATTTTACGATATTGTATTCCATCTGCCAAAATTTAGCCCATTCGCTTAGCCGATCTAAATCTCTTTCCCGCCTCCCTGTTTCCTCTACACAACCCACTTTACCACTAATCTTTTTGTCATCAGCAAATGTTGTTGCACTACACTCTGTACCCTCTTCCAGATCATCTATGTATATTGCAAACAGTTGTGGTCCCAGCTCCGATCCCCGTGGCACACCACTAACTACCGATTTCCGACCCGAAAAGGACCCATTTATCCCGACTCTCTGCTTTCTGTTAGCTAGCCAATTCTCTATCCATGCTAATACATTTCCTCTGATTCCACGTAATTTTATCTTCTGCAGTAATCTTTTGTGTCGCACCTTCTCGTATGCCTTTTGGAAATCTAAATACACCACAACCATCGGTACACCTCTAGCCACCATGTACGTTATATCCTCAAAGAATTCCAGTAAATTAGTTAAACATGATTTCCCCTTCATGAATCCATTTTGCGTCTGCTTGATTGCTCTATTCCTATCTAGATGTCCCGCTATTTATTCCTTAATGATAGCTGCAAGCATTTTCCGCACTACAGATGTTAAACTAACCGGCCTATAGTTGCCTGCCAATTTGTCTGCCCCCTTTTTTAAACAGAGGCGTTACATTAGCCGCTTTCCAATCCGCTGGTACCTCCCCAGAGTCCAGAGAGTTTTGGCAGATTATAATGAATTCATCTGCTATAACTTCCGCCATATCTTTTAATATCCTGGGATGCATTTCATCAGGACCAGGGGACTTATCTACCTTGAGTCCCATTAGCCTGTCCAGTACTACCCACCTAGTGATATTGATTGTCTCAAGGTTCTCTCTTCCCACATTCCCGAGACCAGCAATTTATGGTATGGTTTTTGTGTCTTCCACTGTGAAGACCGAAGCAAAATAATTGTTTAAGGTCTCAGCCATTTCCACATTTCCCATTATTAAAGCCCCTTTCTCATCTTCGAAGGGACCAACATTTACTTTAGTCATTCTATTCCGTTTTATATGTCGATAAAAGCTTTAACGATCTATTTATATGTTTTGTTCAAGTTTACTTTCTTAATCTATCTTTCCTTTCTTTATTGCTTTCTTAGTCATTCTTTGTTGTCGTTTAAAATTTTCCAATTCTTCTAGTTTCCCACTAACCTTGGCCAACTTATACGCATTGGTTTTTAATTTGATACTCTCCTTTATTTCCTTGGTTATCGACATGGACGAGGCCCGTTCGGCCCATCACGCCCATGGCGATTCACAGCCTGTCCCACACCACCTCGCCCTTTCTCTGTAGCCCAACAATAAATTTCTTTCATCTCGAAAGGTGCTGGTTAAACATGGACAGTCAACATGGATTTGTTAACGATCGGTCGAGTCTGACTGACATTTTGAAATTTTGAGGATGTAACTTTAATTCTGGATGAGGGCTGTGCACTTGCTGTAGTGTATATGAAATTTAGCAAGGCTTCAGATAAGGTGCAACATAGCAGATTGTTCACGAAAGTAAACGCCCTTCCAGCGCAAAGTGGGAAGTAGGATCCAAAATATGCTCAGTGGCAGGAAGAAAATGGTAATGTTTGATGGGTGTTTTTTGACTGAAAGGCTGTTTCCAGCGGGGTTCCGCAGTGATCCGTACTAGGGCCCTTGCTTTTTGTCTTAACGATTTTTGAGTTCAATGTACAGATATTAATAAGAAGTTTGCAGATTATTCTATAATCGGCTGTGTGGTTGATAATAAAAAAGGAAGCTGTGGATTGCAGGAAGATATCAACGAACTGGTCAGGTGGGCAGAACAGATGCCAATTGAATTCAATCCGGAGAATTGTGAGGTAATGCATTTGAGGAGGGCTAACACGGCAAGTGAATATGCGTCAAAATATGAGGTACTGAGAAGTGTAGAATAACAAAGGGGCCTTGGAGTGCTTGCCCACAGGCCCTCGAAGGTCGTATGCCACTAAGATGTGACGTTAAAAAGTCATTTGTTATACTTACTTTTGTTAGCCAAGGCATAGACTATAAGTGCAGCGAGGTTATGTTTGAACTGTATAAAACAATATTTAGGCCACAACTAGAGTATTGCGTGAAGTTCTTGTCTCCATATTACAGGAAAGATGAGATTGCATTCGAGAGGGTACAGAGGAAGATGTATAAGAGAGATGCTTGGATTGGACAATTGTGGCCATGAGGGAAGTTTGGATAGGTTGCGTTTGGTTACATTAGTACAGAGCAGGCTGAGGAGCGTCATTATTCAGGCGTATCAAATTATGCCCACAAAAGTTTGTCACCATCCTCTGCCTGCTCCACGAAGGCATGGAAGCAGAGATTCTGACCAACGGACCCATCACAGACCCAACCCACGTCCAGACCGGGGTCAAGCAGTGCTGCGTCATCGCGCCAACACTCTTCTCGATCTTGCTCGCTGAAATGATCCACCTCACACTCAACAATTCACCACATGAGTGGAAATTAAATACAGAACCAGGTATATACCTGTTCAACGTTCGACAACTGCAGGCCAGAATCAAGACCATCCCAATCTCTGTCGACGAACTAAAATATGCGAATGACACTTGAGTCTGTGCACATTCAGAGACTGAAGGGTCAACAACGAAGCGGCATCGATTCATGTAACTTCAATGAGTTTTAGAGGAGATATGAGAGGAAATGTCTCCACCCAGATGATGGTGGGGGTATGGGGCTAATTGCCTGAAAGGCTGATAGTGACAGAATCACTCATCACATTAAACGAGTTATTGGATGTGCTTTTGGAGTGCTGTAAGTTACAGGGCTACGCACCATGAGCTTTAAAGTGGGATTAGTCTGGATAGCTTTTAGTCGGCGGCGCGGACACAATGGCCCAAAACTGCCTCCTTCTGTGCTGTAAATTTCTCTTTTTTCTATGATTATCAAACTTTCTTTTGAGTCTGCCTCCACCATCCTTTCTGACAGTGCATTCCACATCCTAACCACTCGCAGCATAAAACGTTGGTTCTTTTGCCAATAACGTTAAAATTGCGCTCTCTCCTTCTCGACCATTCCGTAATTTTTCTCTATCTACTCTTTCTGAATCCCTCGTGAATTTGCAGATTTCTATCAAATCGACTCTCAATCTTCGCTGCTCCAAGGCGAGCCAAGCAAGCTTCTCCAGACTATCAAACTAACTGAAGTCCCTTATTCCTGGAATCATTCTCGCACAATCTTCGCTGCACCCTTTCGATGGTCTTCACATCTTTCCTAAAGTGCGATGTCCAGAATTGTACACAGTACTCCATTTGGGGCAGAACCAGTGTTGTATACAGGTTCATCATAATTTCAAATGTTTGCATCATATACCTCTATTTCTGACGTCCACGATCCCAGATACATTTTCAACCGCTTTTCCAACCTGCCTTGTGAACTCACATCGAAGTCAATAATATAGATCAAGAAAAGCAACGGTCCTAGAACCGACCCCTGCGGAACACCACTGTACAGCTTGCTCCAAACGGAAACACAACCGTTCACCAGGACGCTCTGTTTCCTGTCACTTAGCCAATTTATTATCCAGGATGCAACTGTCACTTTTAACTCATGGGCTTCAAACTTGCTGGCAAGTCTATTATGTGGCACGTTGTCAAAATATATTTTAGAAATCAATGTACTGATCAAAAATGTTCTTCTGATCACATTCAGAAATTCGGCCGCTTCGCTGCCTTTTACATTATTTGTACAGTGAAGTCAACCGTTTTTACTTCCCTATAGTTCTTGCTGCTCTCTGTATGGCTCTGCTGAATTGCTCCTCCGTATCTTTCACACTCTTTGGTGGTCTATATAATAAGCCTTGTAGTTTAATGGTAACTCTATTATTTCTCAACTCTAGTCATTGACCCCTTCAGGATATCTTCTCTCTCCAGTACTGTAACATTCTCCTTAATGAATAGTGCCTCACCATATCCTATCTTTAGTTACCTATTTTTCTGGGAATTTAACCAGATATATGCAATATCCAATCCTGTCCTTTGCTCCAGCTCCCAGTTATTGCCACAATATCATATTCCCATGTCTCTATTTGTGCCTGCAGCTCAATTACCTTGTTTACGACACTTCGTGCTTTCACATACATACACTGTAAATGCCTCTTAAACCATGCTTGTATTCACTTTTCGACTGACCCAAACTAATACCGTACTATTTTAGTGCTCTCTGCCACTCCCATTACTGTGCGAATTTTCACCAACCTTTCTAATGTTACATGCTGGTGCCCACCCCACATCCAGATTAGTTAATTCCCTCTCAAACAGCACCAGCAAACCTCCTTGCGAGGATACTGCTACCGGCTATGATGAAGTGCAACCTGTCCTGATTGTTCAGGTCCCAACTCCCAAGAATATATCCCAATGCCTCAGAAATCTAAAGCCCTCCCCCCTGCACCATCCTTCCTGGCACACATTCATCGGCTCTATCCTTCTTTTCTGTACTCACTCGAGCATGACGCCGGAAGTAAACCAGAGATTACAATCTTTGAGGTCGTGCTCTTTAATCTCTCTCTGAGCTCGCTAAATCTACCTTTGTCTTTGGTACTGATAGGAACTGCGGTCTCTGACTTTACACCCTCTCCTCGAAGAATGTCCTGCAGCCGCTCTATACCTTCCTTAATCCTGGCACCTATTCGGCAAAATACCATCGTGGAATCACATCTGTGATCGAAGAAACGCCTGTCTTCTCCCCTGATTATAGAATCCCCTGCCATTTTAGCTCTTCCACTCTTCTTCCTCCCCCCTATGCAGCTGAGCCACCCGCGCTGTCGTGCACATCAATCTGGTTGCACTGCGCAGAGACACTATAGCCTCAAAAGTACTCAGAATAGAATACTGGTTGGAGAGCCAGATGCACTCAGTGGATTCTTATAATACCTGCCTCGTCGTCTTTTTCTCTCTGGCGGCCACCCATTCCCTCTCTCTCTGAACCCTCTTCAGCTGTGGGCTGATCATTTCAATAAACATGTTATCCACGTAGTTCTCAGCCTCAAAAAGGCACAAAAGTGGCGCCAGCTGCTGCTCAATCTCCGAAGCTCAGAGCTCGAGGTCCTCCAGCTGACGACAATTCCTGCACATGTGTGTGTCCCGGACATGGGAAGCGCCAGTACTTTCCACTGGACTGAGCTGGCCTGCACTGTCTCTATTTAATAGTGTAAGAATTAGCTTAGAAGTAATGAACTTAAAGCTTCTAAAAAAAACACTCACCACCTACTCTCCAATCAGTTTCATCCCTTTTGTTGACGTCAGATTTGGTATTTCACTCTGACTTCACTCTTTCAACTTCAGCTTGTGATGAATTGCTCGCAGCTCTCCTGTCGTTCCACATCTCGCCGCGTCCGACCTCGAGCCTGAAGCACGCTTTAGCCCACATCCCATCTCGCCGAGATCTCACCACCCTTGTCAAGCAAGACCTATCTTTCACAAATCAATGCTGGCACTCTCTGACCAACTGAAAATGTCCTTAATTTTAGATTCTAGCAATTTTCCTACAGCAGATAGTAGAGTAACTGTTATATAATTCCACGGTTTCCATCTCTCACCAGTTTTAAAGAGCAGATTGACTTGTGCAAGCTAGCAATCTAAAGTGATGGTCGCCAAATAACGAGAACTTTGGAAAATAAGAGAGAGAGAGAGAGAGACATAAAACAAGAGATGGCGAGAGAGAGAGATGGCGGAAGGGAGAGAGAGAGTGAAGGTGGGAGGGAGATAGAGAGATAGAGAGCGACTTAGACAGAGAGAGAGAGAGAGAGGCAGAGATGGAGAGAATGTGTCAAAGGAACTTTAATTTATATCTGACCAATGCTGTACCTGGCCTGGATGTGTTTGATAGAGCAGTTTACATAAAAACGTAAGAACATAAGGATTGGGACCAGGAGTCGGCCATACGTTTCATCGAACCTGTTCCACCATTCAACTCCACTTTAGCGCTCGATAACGTTATCCGACGATTCCCCTAGACTCCAAAAATATTTCTATCTCGGCATTGAATATATTCAGAGACTCAACTTCCACAGCCCTCTGGGGCAGAGAATTCCAAAGATCCAAAACACTCTGAATGCAGAAATGCCTCCTCAACTCTGCCTGAAATGGTCGACCACTAATCCTGAGCCTGTGACTCCTCGTTATAGACACTCCAGCCAGGAAAAACAACCTTTCAGCATCTACCCAGTAATTTCCCTTCGGAATATTGCATGTTTGAATGAGGCCACCTCTCAATCTTCTAAACTCCAGAGATTACAGTTCAATGTTATAATGTCTTTCATCATAAGGAAGCCCTATCATCTCAGGAATCAATCTAGTGAACCACCGTTGCGCCGCCTCCAAGGGACGGATGACATTCCTTAGAAAAGTTGAGCCAAACAGTACGCCATGATTGGTCTCACCGGGACTGTGTACGATTCTAGAAATGCGATTTACTCTTGGACTGCAAACCACCTGCAGTAAAGGACAGCATGCCATTTGCCATCCTTATTGCTTGTAACTGCATGCTAGCTTTCTGTATTTATAGCACGAGGACAACCACAGCTCTCTGAACAATAACATTAAAAAATATTCTGAGTTCTATTATTTCTACCAAAGTTAATTAACTCACATTTCCCCACATTACACTCCAGCTGCTTAATTAGGCTATTCCTATCGGTTGGCAATATTTAGAATGCAGAAGGAGTTTTACTCTGTATGTAACCCGTGCTGTACATTCCCTGGGACTAGTTGATTGGACTCTCTGGAGGGAGATAGGAGCAGGGTGGTTGAGAAGGAACCGGTGTTTGTGGTGCATTGAGATTACCCGAAGGCAATCGATAAACTGCCACATCAAAGGTTACTGCACAAGATAAACGTTCACAGCGTTGTGGGTAATATATTACCATGGATAGAGGATTGGCTAACAAACAGAAAACAGAGAGTAGGGATAAGTAGGTAATTTTCGATTGGCAAACAATGACTGGTGGGGTGCCTCAGGTATTGGTGCTGGGTCCTCAACTATTTACAATCTATATTAATGAATTGGATGAAGGGACAGTGTATAACTTAGCCAAGTTTTATGATGATAAACAGCTGTATGGGAAATGAAATTGTGAGGTGTTTACAATAAATATGCAAAGGGATTTAGACATGCAAAGTGAGTGGGTAAAAATGTGACAGATGGAGTATAATGTAGGAAAATGTGAGGTTATCATCTTTTGTTAAAAAAATAGAAAAGCAAATTATAAATTTAAATGGAGAAAAATGCAAAGAGCTGCAGTATATAGGGACCTGGTGTCCTTGTGCATGAAACACAAAAAAATACTATGAAGGTACAGCTGGTAATCAGGAAGGCAAATGGAACCTTGACTTTTATTGCAAAGTTGGTAGAGTATAAAATAAGCGATGTCCTGCTATAACTGTACAGTGTATTGGTAAATACTGCGCACAGTTTTGCTCTCCCTATTTAAGGAAGGATATAATTGCATTGACGCTGTTCAACGAAGGTTCACTAATTTTCCGGAGATGAGGGGTTCGCATTTTGAAGATAGATCGAGTAAGTAGTGCCGATACACATTGGAGTTCAGAAGAATGAGAAGTGATCTTATCTAAACATATAAAATAAAGACAGGGCTCGACAAGGTGGTTGCAGAGAGGATATTCCCACTCATAAGGGAAAAGAAAACTAGGGGACATAGTCTCAGAATAAGGGAACCCCCATTTAAAACTGAGATCAGGAGGAATTTCTTCTCTCAGAGGGTTGTATTGCTATGGAATTATCTGCCCCAGAGAGCTATGGAGGCTGCTTCATTGAATATATTCAAAGCGGAGATAGACAGATTATTGAGCGATAAAGGAATAAAGGGCTATGCGGAGCGGGCAGGAAAGTGGAGCTGTGTCAATGATCAAATCAGCCATGAACTTATTTGATCGTATTGAATGGCGCAGTAAGATCGAGGTGCTAAATGGCAGGCTCCTAATTTTACATCTTATTTTTTTATGTCCTTATAAGATTTAGCCTGTATCTCACTACTTGCTGTTACTGCCGTGGGAATGTTTGATTGGAAACTTTTGAAGGAATTTACTCTGTATCTAAATGGTGCTGTAACTGCCCTACGAATATTTGATGTGACAGTGTCAATTGAGATGTAATCTGTGTCAAATCCTTGCTCAAATTATCCAGCGAGTGTTTGATGTGACAGTGTAGAGTGAGATTTGCTCTTTATCTAACCCGAGCTGCACCTGCATTGCTAGTATTTGATGGGAGACTGCAGAGCGACCTTTACTCTCTATCTTACCCGTGCTGAAGCTATCCCGTGAGTGTTTGATGGGACCGTGTTGAGGGATCTTACTCTGAATGTAACCGGTGGTTTAACAGCCCTTGGATTGCTTGATGCGATATCGAGGAGGTAGCTTTTCTCTCGACCTTATCGGTGCTGAATCCATCCAGGGAGTCTTTGATGGGACAGTTTAGCTTCAGCTTTAGTCTGTCTTTAATCCGAGATGTACCTGCACTGGAAGTATTGATTGGGCAGTGTAGAGTTAACTTTACTTTTTACCTAAGCCATGCTGTCCGTGTCCTAGTAATGTGTGATGGCACAATTTAGAATGAGCTTTACGCTGAACATAATTAGCCCTGCGAGAGTTTGATGGGACAGTGGAGAGGGATCTTTATGTATATAATAGCCGTGCTGTACCTGCTCTGCGATTGTTTAATGGGGCAGTCTCGAGGGAACATTGCAATGAATGTAACCGGTGCTTTACCTGCCATGTGATTGCTTGATGCAAAATCGGAAAGGGAGCTTTACTTTGTATCCAACCCGTCCTGCAACTGCACTCGAAGACTTTGATGTGACAGTGTAGAGGGAGCTTTACTCTGTATCTAACCCGTACTGAACATTTCCTGCGACTGTTTGTTCGACAGTGTAGGGGGAGCATTACGCTAAATGGAAACCATGCTCTGCCTGCCCTGGTATTGTTTGATGAGAGTGAGCAAGGGAGCTTTACTTTGTAGCTAAACCCCTGGTCGACCGGCCTTGAGAATTTTTGATGGGGACACAGCAGAGGGAGCTTTGTAGTATCAGAGAATCATCGATATTAGCAGCACAGCAGGACGCCATTTCGGCCCATCCTGTCCGCGCTGGGCGATCAATCTCAATCCAGTCTAATCTCACTTTCCAGTTTTTGGTCCGGAGCCATCTAGGTTATGGCTATTTTAGGGCGCATCCAAGTATGTTCTAAATGTGGTGAGGTTTCCTGCCTCTCAGGCAGCGTTATCCCGACCCCCACCACTCACTGTGTGCAGACATTGCCCCTCATATCTCATCAAATCTCCCACCAATTACTTTAAATCTATGCCCTCTGGTTGTCGACCACTCTGCCAAAGGAAACCGATCCTTCCTATCCACTCTATCCAGGCTGCTCATAATTTTACACAGCTGAATCAGGTCTCTCCTTAGCCTCCGCTGTTACCAACAAAATAGATCCAGTATCTCCAATATTTCCTCATAGCTAAAATTTTCGAGCCCAGGCAACATTCTAGTAAATCTCCACTATTCCTGATCCTGCCAAACAGGGTTTTATAAAGTTCAAGCATAACCTCCTTGCTCTTGTATTCAATACTTCGACTTATCAAGCGAAGTGTTTCATATGCCTTAACCGAAGATTCCACTCCACCTTGTTCGACTTTGCACTCGACCAAGTTCGTCCCATTATCCGCAATTCTGCTCTCAATGTTTCTCTCGCTCTCACGCAGAAAATTACGAGTTTACGCTTGCACTCATCTTCCACCCAACAAGCCTCCAGAATCAACGGATCGTCCTGCACCTTGTCTGCCTCCTCGAGCGTGATTTAACCACAAAACTCTTCTTCTCCTCTCTTCCCATTCCAGCATTTCTGAAGAGAACGCTCATTACGCTACACAATGGTCCATTCCACAGTCACTCTAATCAGCCCCTCACCTTCCCACCGCATCTTCCCAGGCAATTGCAGAAAATGCAACACCTGCGTTGTTATCGCCTTCCTACCCACTGTCCAGCGTCCCAAACACACCTTCCAGGTAAAACATTGTTTCACTTGTATTTCTTTCAATGTGTTATACTGTATTCGCTGCTCACCATGTGATCTCCTCTGCACTGGTGATAGCAGGCACAGATTGGGTAATCACTTTGTGGAGCACCATGGGTCACGCGGCAAGCTTGACGCTGAGCATCTGGTCACAAGGTATTTTAATTCTCCGCTCCACTCCCCATCTGAGATCGACGTTCTTGCTGAAATGAAGCTCAACGTGAGCTCTAGGAACGGCACCTCATCTTTCGATTCGGCAGTTTACATTCTTCTGTCCTCAGGATTGAGTACAACAACTGAAGGTCATGAAGACTGCTCCCATTTTTTGGACACTAGCTGTTGTTAATGATTCTGCTGTTCCCATTTAGTGATCCAGTAGACCCATCTTTTGTTTCTTTCCTTGTCTCAATGTTATCCCCTTCTGCTTTGCACAATCAATCCCGAGATTCATTTCATCTCACCCGCATTCCACCCTGTCACAGATCTTCCTCTTTGTTCCTTCCCCAGCCCACATCCGTTTCCCTGCCTCTCTACCTGTTAAAAACCTGCTACAACTCCAACTATCGCCATTTGTGAAGATTAGTCATCGAGCTGACAGGTTAAATTCACTTCGCTCTCCAGAAATGCTTTCTGGCCTGCTGAATATTTCCAGCAATTTCTGTCTGAATTTCGAATTTTCAGCACTGCAAGTACTTACCATTGGAAATATTGACATCAGCTCGGTGGGTGTGAGGCACGGTAACAAAGCGGTAAGGACTCCATCTTATAAACTGAAAAGCACAGAATAGTCCCATCCGCATGCATTCATAAAATGTTGCTTTAAACCTCTTGTTGCTCCTAAAGATTTCAAATTGAATCTAAATCTGCCAATCCATGCGCATGAAGATACAGTGAATCTCTTGCATGTGTCGGAGATCGATGCTGCTTCCTGCGTCTCTGCTCCCAATCTGTAAACAGCCGCACCTCTCTGCTCCCGCTCTGTAACCAGCCGCTCCTCTCTGCTCCCACTCTGTAAACAGCCGCTCCTCTCTGCTCCCACTCTGTAACCAGCCGCTGCTCTCTGCTCCCACTCTGTAACCAGCCGCTCCTCACAGCTCCCACTCTGTAAACAGCCGCTCCTCTCTGCTCCCACTCTGTAACCAGCCGCTCCTCTCTGCTCCCACTCCGTAAAGAGCCACTCCTCTCTGCTCCCACTCTGTTACCAGCCGCTCCTCTCTGCTGCAACTCTGTAACCAGCCGCTCCTCATTCTCTGCCTCTGTAACCAGCCGCTCGTCTCTGCTCCCACTCTGTAAACAGCCCCTCCTCTCTGGTCCCAGTCTGTAACCAGCCGCTCCTCTCTGCTCCCACTCTGTCAACAGCCGCTCCTCTCTGGTCCCACTCTGAAACCAGCCGCTCCTCTCTGCTCCCACTCTGAAACCAGCCGCTCTTCTCTGCTCCCACTCTGTCAACAGCCGCTCCTCTCTGCTCCCACTCTGTAACCAGCCGCTCCTCTCTGCTCCCACTCTGTCAACAGCCGCTCCTCTCTGCTCCCACTCTGTAACCAGCCGCTCCTCTCTGCTGCAACTCTGTTACTAGCCGCTCCTCATTATCTGCCTCTGTAACCAGTCGCTCCTATCTGCTCCCACTCCGTAAACAGCCGCTCCTCTCTGCTCCCACTCCGTAAACAGCCGCTCCTATCTGCTCCCACTCCGTAAACAGCCGCTCCTCTCTGCTACCATTCTGTAAGCAGCCGCTCCTCTCTGCCCCCACTCTGAAACCAGCCGCTCCTCTCTGCTCCCACTCTGTAAACAGCCGTTCCTCTCTGCTCCCGCTCTGTCAACAGCCCCTCCTCTCTGCTCCCACTCTGTAACCAGCCGCTCCTCTCTGCTGCAACTCTGTAACCAGCCGCTCCTCATTATCTGCCTCTGTAGCCAATCGCTCCTCTCTGCTCCAACTCCGTAAACAGTCGCTCCTCTCTGCTCCCACACCGTAAACAGCCGCTCCTCTCTGCTCCTACTCTGTAACCAGCCGCTCCTCTCTGCTTCCTCTCTATAACCAGCCGCTCCTCTCTGCTCCCACTCTGTAACCAGCCGCTCCTCTCTGCTGCAACTCTGTAAACAGCCGCTCCTCATTCTCTGCTTCTGTAACCAGCCGCTCCTCTGAGCTCCCACTCTGTAACCAGCCGCTCCTCTCTACTCCCACTCTGTAACCAGCCGCTGCTCTCTGCTCCCACTCTGTAACCAGCCGCTCCTCACTGCTCCCACTCAGTAAACAGCCGCTCCTCTCTGCTCCCACTCTGTAAATAGCCGCTCCTCTCTGCTCCCACTCCGTAAAGAGCCACTCCTCTCTGCTCCCACTCTGTTACCAGCCGCTCCTCTCTGCTGCAACTCTGTAACCAGCCGCTCCTCATTCTCTGCCTCTGTAACCAGCCGCTCGTCTCTGCTCCCACTCTGTAAACAGCCCCTCCTCTCTGATCCCAGTCTGTAACCAGCCGCTCCTCTCTGCTCCCACTCTGTCAACAGCCGCTCCTCTCTGGTCCCACTCTGAAACCAGCCGCTCCTCTCTGCTCCCACTCTGAAACCAGCCGCTCTTCTCTGCTCCCACTCTGTCAACAGCCGCTCCTCTCTGCTCCCACTCTGTAACCAGCCGCTCCTCTCTGCTCCCACTCTGAAACCAGCCGCTCCTCTCTGCTCCCGCTCCGTCAACAGCCCCTCATCTCTGCTCCCACTCTGTAACCAGCCGCTCCTCTCTGCTGCAACTCTGTTCCCAGCCGCTCCTCATTATCTGCCTCTGTAACCAGTCGCTCCTATCTGCTCCCACTCCGTAAACAGCCGCTCCTCTCTGCTCCCACTCCGTAAACAGCCGCTCCTATCTGCTCCCACTCCGTAAACAGCCGCTCCTCTCTGCTACCATTCTGTAAGCAGCCGCTCCTCTCTGCCCCCACTCTGAAACCAGCCGCTCCTCTCTGCTCCCACTCTGTAAACAGCCGTTCCTCTCTGCTCCCGCTCTGTCAACAGCCCCTCCTCTCTGCTCCCACTCTGTAACCAGCCGCTCCTCTCTGCTGCAACTCTGTAACCAGCCGCTCCTCATTATCTGCCTCTGTAGCCAGTCGCTCCTCTCTGCTCCAACTCCGTAAACAGTCGCTCCTCTCTGCTCCCACACCGTAAACAGCCGCTCCTCTCTGCTCCTACTCTGTAACCAGCCGCTCCTCTCTGCTTCCACTCTATAACCAGCCGCTCCTCTCTGCTCCCACTCTGTAACCAGCCGCTCCTCTCTGCTGCAACTCTGTAAACAGCCGCTCCTCATTCTCTGCTTCTGTAACCAGCCGCTCCTCTGAGCTCCCACTCTGTAACCAGCCGCTCCTCTCTACTCCCACTCTGTAACTAGCCGCTCCTCTCTGCTTCCACTCTGTCAACAGCCACTCCTCTCTGCTCCCACTCTGAAACCAGCCGCTCCTCTCTGCTCCCACTCTAAAACCAGCCGCTCCTCTCTGCTCCCACTCTGTAAACAGCCGTTCCTCTCTGCTCCCGCTCTGTCAACAGCCCCTCCTCTCTGCTCCCACTCTGTAACCAGCCGCTCCTCTCTGCTGCAACTCTGTAAACAGCCGCTCCTCTCTGTTCCCAATCTGTAACCAGCCGCTTCTCTCTGCTCCCACTCTGTCACCAGCCGCTCCTCTCTGCTGCAAATCTGTAACCAGCCGCACCTCATTCTCTGCCTCTGTAACCAGCCGCTCCTCTCTGCTCCCACTCTGTAAACCTCCTCTCCTCTCTGCTCCCACTCGTAACCAGCCGCTCCTCTCTGCTCCCACTCTGTAACCAGCCGCTCCTTTCTGCTCCCGCTCTGTCAAAAGCCACTCCTCTCTGCTCCCACTCTGTAAACAGCTGCTCCTCTCTGCTCGTACTCTGTAAACAGCCGCTCCTCTCTGCTCCCACTCTGTAACCAGCCGCTCCTCTCTGCTCCCACTCTGTAAACAGCCGCTGCTCTCTGCTCCCACTCTGTAACCAGACGCTCCTCTCTACTCCCACTCTGTATACAGCCGCTCCTCTCTGCTCCCACTCTGTAACCAGCTGCTCCTCTCTGCTCCCACTCTGTAAACAGCCGCTCCTCTCTGCTCCCGCTCTGTAAACAGCCTCTCTTCTCTGCTCCCACTCTGTAACCAGCCGCTACTCTTGCTCTGTCAAACGTATGTAACACATCCAAGGAGACACACAGCCGCAAAAACCCGGAATCCAATAGCTTTACTCAGTCGGTTGGATTTAACGTTGCTGCTGTGAAGCTCTGTGATTTCGGACGATGTACAAAATATGGTGCCAATTCGAACATTTTTATTTAATTTATTGATCTTTGCTGCAGTTCCTTTCGGCTGTGAAAATGTGATTTATTCTAAATCCTTGTGACAACAGTCCAGGAATTGCAATCAGAATCTGTCTCATTTCAACGCTGGAAATCCCAAAGCGAGAATCAAATCGCTAGACCAACAAGCCTCCGATAAAATTAAACAACGCAACTCATTGTGTATTTAAATCTCATATTCTGTCGGTAAAAAATTAAAATTTAACGCCCATCCTGCCATGCTAAGTCCCTGACATCTCTCGAATTTGTCCCAATCCCCATAATCCTACAATTTTATTCCTTTTAATGGAATTATTAGTAATGTAAGAAATGACATGAGCTGCGTATATGATATGTGGAGCAAAAGGTGAACTTGGACATTAAGCTTTCGGTGATTAACAAAACAAACAGAAGCTTACACTATACATTAATGATTTAGACGGGGATTAAATGTTGTACCTCCAAATTTGCGGATGACGCTATGTTGACTGGCAGTGTGAGCTGCGAGGAGGATGCTATGAGGCTGCAGGGCGATTGGATAGGTTAGGTGAGTGGGAAAATGCATGGCAGATGAAGTATAATGTGGATAAATGTGCGTTTCTCCACTTTGGTGGTAACATCGGAGAGACAGACTATTATCTGAATTGTGACATATTAGGAAAAGGGGATGTGCAAGGAGACCTCGGTGTCATGGCACATCAGTCATTGAAGGTTGGCATGCAGGTACAGCAGGCAGTTACGAAAGCAAATGGCATGTTGGCCTTCATAGCGAGAGGATTTGAGTACAGGAGCAGGGAGGTATTACTACAGTTGTACAGGGCCTTGGTGAGGCCACACCTGGTGTATTGTGTACAGTTTTGGTCTCCTAACTTGCGGAAGGACATTATTGCTATTGAGGGAGTGCAGCGAAGGTTCACCAGGCTGATTCCCGGGATGGCGGGATTGACCTATCAAGAAAGATTGGATCAACTGGGCTTGTATTCACTGGAATTCAGAAGAATGAGAGGGGACCTCATAGAAACGTTTAAAATTCTGACGGGTTTAGACAGGTTAGATACAGGAAGAATGTTCCCGATGTTGGGGAAGTCCAGAACCAGGCGTCACAGTCTAAGGATAAGGGGTAAGTCATTTAGGACGGAGATGAGGAGAATCTTCTTCACCCAGAGATGGTGAACCTGTGGAATTCTCTACCACAGAAAGTTGTTGAGGCCAATTCACTAAATGTATTCAAAAATGAGTTGGATGAAGGCCTTACTACTAGGGGGATCAAAGGGTATGGTGAGAAAGCACGAATGGGGTACTGAAGTTGCATGTTCAGCCATGAACTCGTTGAATGGCGGTGCATGCTCGAAGGGCGGAATGGCCTACTCCTGCACCTATTTTCTATGTTTCTATGAATCCTAAGCATCAAATGTTCAAGGCAATAAAAACGAGGATTATATTCGCATCAGCGCATTTCGCGCACAATGCATTAGCAGACTTTTGCATGAACCACGCGGCCACGACGTTTTATTGCAAGAGTGTGACCAGTCACGCAGCATTCTGCTTTTTGCATCCAAACAGCAATCCCAGCGACAAACGGAACTTAACGCTTGTCCTGCCCATGCACCAAGTTGCAACAATCTTGAACGTGTACAACTAGCGTCTGTCAATAAAAAGTCTCCCGTTACTTCGGGTGAGGGAGGGAGCGCCGGAAATGTTATGTCGCGAAACAGATTCAAAGCTGAGAAAAAGGAACGATTGACCGGGGGAATTAAACGCCCACGACAGAACTTCGTTGGTATCGAAGTCAGGCACCTTTTCCATTCACCAACGGAGGCACTGCTGCGCCACTACAGCTGTTGAGGGGAACATTTTAAGCAAAGGGCTATTGCTCCTGGAAGGCGGAAAAAGCTGAGACAACTGGCACGTTTGAATGAGTAAACTTCTTTCTACTCGAAAAAAAAGAATACTTTTTCAATAAAGTAAAGATTGATGTATTGCTGTTTTCTTTCAGCAGTTGCCGCATAGGACAAAAGATAAACTGTGCGGTAATTCAGGTTCGAACCGAGGCTGCTGTGATCAAAACGGCGAGTATTAATCATGATACGATCACAGCACCTCACATCAGCTATTGCAAGTTTGCAGTGATTAAACAAAGTCACACACAGCACTGCTTGGAATTTATTGATGAGGCAAAAATTCGCCCGGCCAGAAATTATGGCAGTGGTGACATTCGACCTCCACCCTCCAGCGACTGGAGTGTTAATCCTGAATGGCAACTAGTTATTAGCGGTAGGTAAACTTAAATGCCATTTCACGCAGAAAGAAATTCGCCCATTGTGCGTTATGAAAAAAAATTAGGCCCCGTTGATAGTTGAACCCAAGATTGTCCTGTTTACTGTACAGTGTTTTGACCAGCTAAGCCACGGAGCCAAACCTCTACTTTACTGGCTTGCCTCCATTGACTGATATCAGTCGGCTACCTGTGACTGCATTTTGGATTCGGAGGCTGTTTTGCATCTAACCATCTCCCTTGTCTATTCCGCCATCTGACCCTATTCTGCCGCTTTGCTTCCTGCGTTTATCTCAATTTCAATCAGTCGCTTGATGCTGAAGGAATTCCAATGTTTCTTTCGAACATGAACTAAATGAGAACATAAGAACATAAGGAATTGGGGCAGGAGTAGTCCATTTGGCCACTCCAGCCAGTTCCAACATTCAATAAGATCTTGGTGGATTTGCTCATGGACTCAGCTCCACTACCCTGTCCGCTCTCCATAATCCTTTAAACCCTCAACACTCAAAAATCTATCTATCTCCGCATTAAACATGTTCAAAAACAAAGCCTTCACAGCTCTCTGGGGCAGCGAATTCCTCAGATCCACAACCCACTGAAATAAGACATTTCTCCTCACCTCAGCTCTAAATGGGCGGCCTCTGATTCTAAGATTATGCCCTCTAGATCTAGTCTGCCCTATCAGTGGAAACATCCTCTCTGCTTCCACCTTGCCAAGTCCTCACTTAATCTCATACGTTTCGATAACCTCACCTCTCATTCTTCTGAATTCCAATGAATAGAGGCCCAACCTACTCTATTTTCCACATCTGTCAACCTCCTCATCTCTGGAATCAACCTTGTGAACCTTCTCTGAACTGCCTCCAAACAAATACAATCTTTCGTAAATAAGAAAAACAAAACTGCACGCATTATTCCAGGTGTGGACTCACCAATACCCTGTACTACTGCAGCAAGAATTCCAAACGCCTTTGCAATAAAGGCCAATATTCCATTGGCCTTCCTGATCACTTGCTGTATCCGCATACTAACCCTTTTGCGTTTCATGCACAATTAACCTCATGTCCAGCTGTACAGCAGCACTTTGCAATCATTCTACATCTAAATAATAAATAGCTCTTAATTTTTGCTGCATCCTACTTTCCAAAGTTATACTCCATCTGCAATGTTTTTGCCCACTCAATTGGCCTGTCTATTTCCGTTTGCAGATTTTGTGTGTGCTCTTCACGCATGGCTTTTCACCCCATCTCTATATCATAGGAAAACTTAGCTACGTTACACTTGCTACATTCCTCCAAGTCGTTAATATAGATTGTAAATAGTTTGGTCCAAGCACTGAACCCTGCAGCACCCCCTGGTTATGAATTGACATCCTGAGAATGAAACATTTATCCCTACACTCTGTTTTCTGTTCATTAGATAATCCTCAAGCAATGCTATTATAGTACCCCCTAGCACGTGAAGCTTTATCTTGTGCAGTAATATTTTTTGTGGCACATTGTCAAAGGCCTTCTTGAAGTCCAAATACACCACATCCACTGGTTCCCCTTAATCGACCCTGTTCGTTACGTCCTCAAAGAATTCTAGCCAATGTGCCAAACATGAATTCCCCTGCAGGAATCCATGCGGATTCTGCCTGACCTAATTTTGCTTCTCCAAGTTTCCTGCTACTGCTTCTTGAATAATGGACTTCAACATCTTCCCTTCCACAGAAGTTCGGCTAACTAGTCTAGGGTTATTTGCGTTTTTATCGACCTCCTTTTTGAAATAGTGTTGTTACATTTGCTGTTTTCCAAACTGCTGGGACCATCCCAGAGTCCAGGGAATGTTGGTAAATTACAACCAATGCATCCACGATTCCTGCCGCAACTTTTCCTAATACCCTAGGGGGCATGCCATCTGGTGCAGGGGTTTTATCAGACTTTAGTCCCATTAGCTTACTTAGTGCCACATTTTTAGTGAATTTGATTGTGTTAATACCTTCCCCCCTTTAGCCCCTTGACTATCCATTGTTGGAATATGATTAGTGTCCTCTCCCGTAAAGAATAATACAAAATATTTGTTCAGAGTTTCTGCCATCTCCATCTTTCCCATTATTAACTCCGCGGTCTCATCTTATTAGGGACCAAGATTTAGCCCAGCCACGATTTTCTTTTTTATATAGCTATAGAAACTCTTGCTATCTGTTTTTATATTTCGTACTAGTTTACTTTCATAATCTATCTTCCCATTATTAATCATTTTTTTGTCAATCATTGTTTGCTTTTAAACACTTCCCAATCTTCAGCCTCCCACTCGTTTTGGCCACATTGTATGTCCTTGTTTTTAATTGGATACCGTCGCTTATTTCTTTAGTTAGCCACGGAAGGCAATCTTTTCTCTTTCGCCGTTCCCTCCTCAGTGGAATATCTATTCCTGGAGAGTTGTGAAATATCTCCTTTTATGTACACCGCTGTTCATCAACCGATCATCAAGCTAATGATTGGACATGAGGTTTGGTTTTATAAAGTTAAAATAGAATTAACAAGTGTATAATGCATCCAGAACAAGACTCGAACCTGCAAACTTCAATTTACATAAAAATCACACACTTTATTATTTAAGTCACAGCGCATCTGCAATTAACATTCATGTAATGACGATAATGATAGATTAAAGCCCCTGATCATATGTATTTCACTTCCATTATTTACAGTCCAACAGCGGATGTGAACCATTCACTGATTGAAATAAGAGAAGTGCAGAAGTCGAACCACAATCCAAGCGTTTCCTCTCGTCCTCCTTTCCAGCTTTTCTGCTGCCATCAGGAAACTTCGTTGCCTGTTGTCCTCCACAGAAAAGCTCCGAATTCACTTAAATTAAACCATAGCTGAGGCTCTTAATCTATGGCGCTGACTGCATTTCACTAAATCTCTCCCACGTCGGTGCCAAACTTTTGCTCGCGAGCTGACTCCTTGAGGAGGGTTCCAAATCCGCAATTTCGCCCCTCACCGCCGCTACCGTCACACATCTGCTGCAGAAATCCTGACCATGCCTTCGTTAAGTCTGACTTGTCTACTCCAACGCTCTCCTTACTGGCCTCCCACGATCTACCCTCCGTAAACTTGAGGTCATTCCAAAACTCTCTGGCTGTATCCAAACCAGCATCAAGCCCATTCACCCAGAACCCTGATGCTCGCTCACCAATATTGGCTCGCGCTGAAGCAATGCATCGATTTCAAAATTCTCATTGTTGTTTTCACATCCCGTTATGTCCTCGCCCCTCTCAATGTCATTAATCTCCTCCATCCCCATAACCACTGAAGATATCTGCAATCTTCGAATTCTGCCATCTTGTGCATCCCTGATTCTAATCGTTCAACAATCGCGGGACATCCCTTCAGCTGCCTGAGCCCTAATCTCTGGAATTCCTAGCTAAACCTCTCCACCTCTCTCCACTACTGTAGGACGTTTTGAAACCTAGCTCTGTGACAAAGTTATTGATCATCTATTCTGATTTCTCCTGATGTGACTCGGTATCAAATTATAGTTTTATACCATAAGAGCATAAAAAGATAAAAAATTGGAGCAGGAGATGGTCATTTGGACCCTCGAGCCCACAACTTCATTCTATTTGATCATGGTAGATCTGATCATGGACTCATCTCTACTTCCCTTCCCACACACCACAACCCTTTATTCTCTTATCGCTCAAAGATATGTCCATCCCTGCCTTAAATATATTCGATTACCCAACCTTCACAGTTCTCCAGGACAGAGCATTTCATAGATTTACAACCCTCTGAGAGAAAAACTTTATAATCTCAGTTTTAAATGGGTGGCCACTTATTCTGAGAGTATCTCCCCTCGATTTACTTTTCCCTATGAGTGGAAATATCGTCGCTTATTCTCTTACAAGTTTCAATATCATCACCTCTCATTCTTCGGAACTGCAATGAGTATAGGCTCAACCTACTCAACCTACCGTCATAATTCAACCTTCTCATCTCCGAAATCATTCCAGTGAACCTTCTCTGAACAGACTCCAATGCAAGTATATCCCTCATAACAACGAATACCAAAACTGGATGCAGTACTCATGGTGTAGCCTGAATAATAACCTGTAAATTTGCAGCGGGACTTCTCTGCTTTTATCCTCTATCCCACTTGCAATATATGCGAACATACCAACTCCTGATTACTTGCTGTACATTCACAATAACTGTTTTGTGTTTCATGCACAAGGCACCCAAGTCTCTCTGTACTGCAGCACTTTGCAATTTGTCTCAATTTAAATTATAATTTGCTTTCCTATTATTTCTGCCAAAGTGGATAACCTCACAATATCCCACAAGATTCTCCTTCTGCCAAATGTTTGCCAACTCATTAGCCTCTATCTCCTTTGCAGATCTTTTATGTCTTCCTCGAAAGGCTTTCCCACCCATCTTTGTATCATCGTATCAGGGGAAGTCATAACGGGGAACAAAGAAATGCCGGACCAATTGAACAAGTACTTTGGTTCGGTATTCACTGAGGATGACACAAACAACATTCCGGATATAAAAGTGGTCAGATGGTCTAGTAAGGAGGAGGAACTGAGGGAAATCCTTATTAGTCGGGAAATTGTGTTGGGGAAATTGATGGGATTGAAGACCGATAAATCCCCAGAGTCTGATGGACTGCATCCCAGAGTACTTAAGGAGGTGGCCTTGGAAAAAGCGGATGCATTGACAGTCATTTTCCAACATTCCATTGACTCTGGATCAGTTCCTATCGAGTGGAGGGTAGCCAATGTAACCACACTTTTCATAAAAGGAGGGAGAGAGAAAACAGGGAATTATAGACCGGTCAGCCTGACATCGGTAGTGGGTAAAATGATGGAATCAATTATTAAGGATGTCATCGCAGCGCATTTGGAAAGAGGTGACATGATAGGTCCAAGTCAGCATGGATTTGTGAAAAGGAAATCATGCTTGACAAATCTTCTGGAATTTTTTGAGGATGTTTCCAGGAGAGTGGACAAGGGAGAACCAGTTGATGTGGTATATTTGGACTTTCAGAAGGCTTTCGACAAGGTCCCACACAAGAGATTAATGTGCAAAGTTAAAGCACATGGGATTGGGGGTAGCGTGCTGACATGGATTGAAAACTGGTTGTCAGACAAGAAGCAAACAGTTGGAGTAAATGGATACTTTTCAGAATGGCAGGCAGGGACTAGTGGAGTACCGCAAGGTTCTGTGTTGGGGCCCCAGCTGTTTACACTGTACATTAATGACTTAGACGAGGCGATTAAATGTAGTATCTCCAAATTTGCGGAAGACACTAAGTTGGATGGCAGTGTGAGATGCGAGGAGGATGCTAAGAGGCTGCAGAGCCACTTGGATAGGTTCGGTGAGTGGGCAAATGCATGGCAGATGAAGTATAATGTGGATAAATGTGAAATTATCCACTTTGGTGGTAAAAACACAGAGACAGAATATTTTCTGAATGAAGAAAAATTAAGAAAAGGAGAGGTGCAACGGGACCTGTGTGTCATGCTACATCAGTCATTGAAGGTTGGCATGCAGGTACAGCAGGCGGTTAAGAAAGCAAATGGTATGTTGGCCTTCATAGCGAGGGGATTTGAGTACAGGGGCAGGGAGGTGTTGCTACCGTTGTACAGGCCTTGGTGAGGCCACACCTAGAGTATTGTGTACAGTTTTGGTCTCCTAACCTGAGGAAGGACATTCTTGCTATTGAGGGAGTGCAGCGAAAGTTCACCAGACTGATTCCCGGGATTGCGGGACTGCCCTATCAAGAAAGACTGGAGCAAATGGGCTTGTATTCACTGGAGTTCAGAAGAATGGGAGGGGAAATCATAGAAACATTTAAAATTCTGATGGGTTCAGACAGGTTAGATTCAGGAAGAATGTTCCCAATGTTGGGGAAGTCCAGAAACAGGGGTCACAGTCTAAGGATAAGGGGTAAGCCATTTACAACAGAGATGAGGAGAAACTTCTTCACCCAGAGAGTGGCGCACCTGTGGAATTCTGTTACACAGAAATTTGTTGAGGCCAATTCAACAATATATTGAAAAAGAAGTTAGATGAAGTCCTTACTACTAGGGGGTTCAAGGGGTATGGCGAGAAAGCAGGAATGGGGTACTGAGGTTGCATGTTCAGCTATGAACGCATTGAATGGCGGTGCAGGCTAGAAGGGCCGACTGGCCTACTCCTGCAACTATTTTCTATGTTTCTATGTTTCTATGAGCGAACTTGGTTAAATTAAAACGGTCCCTTCATCCACGTCATTAATACAAATGATAAGTTGTTGACGACCCAGTACCCAGATCCTGCTTAACCACACTAATCAACTTTTCCAAACTTACAATGCCCCATTTATTCCGACTCTCTGTTTTTTGTTATTTAGACAATGCAAATACATTACACCCAACCCCATGAGCTTCGATCTCGTGCAGTAACCTATTATGTGGCAATTTATCGAATGTTTCTAGAAATCTAATTAAACCACATGCACTAATTCCCCCTTGTCTATCTGCTCGTTCCATCCTCAAAGGACTCCAGCAAATTTGTCAAGCATGATTTCCCTTTCAGAAAACCATGCCGACTCTGCTTTATTGCATCACGCTATTCCAAATGTCCTACTAGGTTGAAACAGGTAAGGCAAGTGGAGAAAAATAGAATTGAGACAGTGAGACATCTGTTCCGTGGGGCGCGAACAGGTTGAAGCGATGCTTGTATTAGGCTGCGTGGGTTTGGGGAACTGTGACGTTAGCGGCCATGTGGGAAGATCCCCAGAGGAGATGAGATCAGTGACCTTCTTGGAAACGATGGCCAGATGTTCGCTCGTGCGCCATGGTCCAGTGTGAGCTACGATGAAGTGTGAGACTAATGGGAACAATTAACGATTAAAGACCGTGATAGTTTTTATTGTCATTTCTTTCAGAAAGACATAGGTATTAGGAGCAGGAGCGAGGCATTCGGCCCCTCGAGTTTGCTGCGCTATTCAATGAGATTATGGCTGATTCTCTACCTCAAATCTACTTTCCTGCACTGTTCCATGTCACTTAATCCCTTAATATCCCCAAATCTATCGATAGCTGTCATGTATAAACTCAAAGACTGAACCTCCACAGCCCTCTGGGGTATCTAATTCAAAAAACTCACCTCCCTCTGAGTGTAAACGTTTCTCCTGATTTCATTCCTAAATAGCAGATCTTTTATTCTGAAACGGTGCCCCCTGGTTCTAGACTTCCAAGACAGAATAAACGTCCTCTCTGCATTTATGCTGTCATGAACTGTGAGATTGTTGTATATTTCAATGAGTTCCCCTCTCATTCTTCTCAACTTGAACGAATATATTCCTAGTCTACTCAATCTCTCGTCATCGAACAATCCCAACCTCCCAGGAAACAGTCTGGTGAACCTTTCCTGCTCCCTCTCTATCCTTCCTGAGGTTACGAGACCAAAACTGTACACATTCCTTGCACTCCAAACAAATCAACTGCTGTGAACCTTTCACTGATTGAAAAATGAGAATTCCAAATTTTATCTCCATTCCGTGCGCTAACTCCTCGATAGCTTTTCTGCTGCGGTCGGGAAATTTATTTGCTTCTTGACTTTCTTCCAAATCCTCCTCAATCCCATAACTTAAACCACAGTCCATTAAACTAAACCGCTGACTGCAGGCAATCAAATCCTTCCTCAGTAGCAGCCAATCTTTTACCTCTGAGCTGTGGAGTATCCTACGTGCATAACATTCGCCGTCTCAACATTTGCCGCTGCGCATCTACTGCTGAAATCCTTATCCATGCATTTGTTGCCTCTGGACTGGACTATTCCAATGCACTCCTGGCTGGCCACCCACGTTCTACCCGATTTAAACTTGTGCTCATCCAAAAAATAGACTGCCTTTCTCCGAACTGGCAGCAAACCCGTTCACCCATCACCCCTGTGCTCGCTGACCTGCATTGGCTCCTGGTGAAATAACTCATAGGAATATAAAATCTCATCCTTGCTTTCTAATCGCTCCATGTCCTCGACCCTCCCTATCTCTGTCATCTCCTCCAGCTACATAAACCCCTGACATATCTTCACTCCTCTAATCATGTCTCGTTGAGCATCCCTGATTATAATCACTCAACCAATCAAGGCCGTACCTTCAGCTGCCTGCGCCTTTAGCTCTGAAATTACCTTACGAAATCTCTGAACCTCTCTAACTCTTTCTCCTCATATAATAATAGAAACAATACGACACTGAGGGAAGCCATTTGGCCCATTGTGTCTCTGCCCGCCGACAAATAGCTAACCGGCCTAATCCGATCTCCAACACGAGGTCCGTAGCCCTGTATGTTACGGTTCTTTAAGTGCATATCCAAGTACGTTATAAATAGTGGTGAGGGTTTCTGCTTCTACCATCCTTTCAGCTCGTGCGTACCAGACACCCATCATCATCTGGATCAATTGATTATCCTCATCTCCTCTCTAATCATGATACCAACTACTTTGCATCGATGTGCCTGGTTTTTAACCCCTCCGCTAAGGCATATGTTCTTTTTAATATCCTTGCTACCCATTCTATCTAGGGTCCTCATATTTCATGCACTTCAATTCAATGTTCCATCAGCCTCCTGAGTTCCAAACAAAGTAAAGCACAGTTCATCCAATCTTTCCTCAAAACTTTAATTTTCCACTCTACGCAACATGCTCATAATGTCCTCTGTACACTCTTGAGTGCAATCAAATATTTCCTGTGAAGTAGTTACCAGTACTGCAGCAGTACCCTAGCTGTGCTCTAACTATTGCTTTGCAGTTGTACCATAACTTCTCTTCGCTTACATTCTATCCCTCGGCAATAAAGTAAAGGATTCCATATGCCATTTTTACTAATTAATCGACCTGTTCTCGAACTTTAAAGATCTGAGGGCATACACTCGAGGGTCTCTCTTTTCCTCCACAGCTCTCAGCATTCTGCTATTTTGTGTATCGTATTGTACTTCCCCAAATGCATTAGCTCACACTTTTCTGGATTGATTGCCATGTTCCTCTTTTCTACCCAACTGACTGTTCAATCGATATCTTCCTGCAGTCTAAACTTCCCACTTCACTGTTAAACACACAGACAATTTGTGTTTCATTTGTAACCTTCTTTACCATGCTCCCTACATTTATGTCTAAATCATTAATGTGAACTACAGAAAACAAGGGACTGAGAACTGAACCCTACGAACCCCATTGGAAACATCCTTCTGTTCGTAAAAACATACATCAACCATTTTCTTCCTGCATTGAGCCAATTTTCGATCCGATTTGTCACACTCCCTTAAATACAATGGGCTTTTACTTTTTTGTTCAGTCTGTCATGTGAGACTTTGTCAAAAGTCTTGTTAGAATCTGTGTGTATTACTTCAAATGCACTACCCGTATCGTACCTCTTTGTAGCCTCCTCAAAAAATTGTATTAACTAAGTCAGACACGACCTTCCCTTAACAAATCGATGCTGACTGTTTTTTTGAAGAATGTCTTTCTAAATGAAGGTTTATACTGTCCCTCAGCGTTGATTCCAATAATTTTTCCATCACCAGGTTTAACCTAACTGTCTGTAATTATTCGGCGTTTCACTTTGCCCCTTTTTAAATAATGGTACAATGTTAGCAGTTATCCAACGTGTAGTTTCCTCTCCTGCAGCTAGGGAGATTGCTCAAATGATGGTCAGAGCCTCCGTAATTTCCACACTTGCTTATTTTAATAGGTTAGGATATATTTCATTGCGTCCTGGAGATTTATTTACGTTAGAAGATGCCAAACCCCTTAATCATTGCTTCATTACTATATTTATCCAATCCGTTATTACATTCTCTTCTTCCTTAACTTTAATGCTGGTATCGTCGCCCTCCTTTATTAAACCGCTGCAATGCTTTAATTTCGTACCTGATACACATACTTCACATCCACACATAGGTTACCATTTTGGTCGCTAAATGCCTTATTCTGCCCTTCGTTATTATCTTGTTCTTTATGCAATTGTGAAATACCTCTCGATTTTCTTTGATTCAACGTGCCAGCATTTTTCTTGGTTCTTCTTTTCTTTCCCAATTTCCTTTTTAATTTCACCCCTCGGCTTTCTGCAGTACTGGGCTCTCGATTGCTGATATAAGCTTCCTGTCTTTGCCTTATCTTTCGCAGTTTGCACCTTGTCATCCAAGGGGCTCCAGATTTGGCATGTTGGCGTTTTTCTTTCTCGGAACATGTTGACACTGAACTGGTATCTCCTTCTTGAAGGCCTCCCACTGCTCTGACACTGATTTACCTTCAATGAGCTGTCTCACTTCCACTTTTTCTATTCATCGAATCATGGAATCACAGAAATTTACAGCACAGAAGGAGGCCATTTCTGCCTCTCGAGTTTGCACCGTCCAATAAAGAGCTATCCAGCCTAATCCCACTTTCTACCTCTTGATCCACAGACCTGTAGGTTACGGCACTTCAGATACACATCCGAATACTTTGGAAATGTGGTGAGGGTTTTTGCACATACCACCCTTTCAGCCAGTGCGATGCAGGACAATCCCCCTCTCACGTCCCCTCCCCCAGTCCGCACCACCATAATCTGGGTGAAGAAATGTTCTCTCACTCCCCACTAAAGCACCTACCAATTACTTTGAAGCTATGCCTCCTGGTTGTTGATCTCGTCTGCTAAGGGAACAAGGTCCTTCCTATCCACATTATTTAGCCACCTCATAATTAAACACCTTATTAATTTATCCCCTCAGCTTCCTAAGTTCCAGAGAAAATAAACCAAGCCTGTCAAATCTTTCGCCATAGCTAAAATTCTCCATTCCAAGCCACATCTTGGTAAATCTCCTATGTACCCTGTCTCGTGCAATCGCGTGTTTCCTGCAATATGGTGATCAGTACTCCACGCAGTACTCCAGCTGTGGCCTAACTGTTTTATACAGTTCAAGCGTAACCTCCCGGCTCTTATATGCTATGCCTCGGCAATTAAGGAAAGTTTTCCGGATGCCTTCTAACGCCCGTATCTGCCTGTGCTGCAACATTCATGGGTATGTGGAAATGCATTAAACATTCCCTTTGTTACTCTACACTTCTCAGTGCCCTACCATTTAATGTGTATTCCTTTGCTTTGTTAGCCATACGCAAATACATTACCTAATAGTTCTCCGTATAAAATTTCATTCACCACTATTCTGCTCATGTGACCAGTTCATTGATGCTGAGCTGCATTCAAGATCTTTCTTCTTCATTATCATCCACATAGCCAATGGTTGTTCCATCTGAAAACTTTTTAATCATACCCACTTAATTCAGATCTATATCATTGATATATACGACAAAAAGCATTGCACCTTCTACTGATGAAGAGGATCAACACTCGAACAGCCTTCCAGTTGCAAAAACATCTGTTTCTCTTTGCTTCCTGACTCCAGGAAAATTTTGGATCCATCTTTCCAATTTGCATTGGATTCCAAGGGCTTTTACTTTCGTGAGCAGTCTGCCATAGGTAACCTTGTCAAAATCCTTGTTCAGCTCCATATGCACTGCATCAAATGCACTACCCTAATGGACAATCCTTGTCAGAAAATGTAATCAATTTAGTCATAGACGACTTTCGCTGAAAATCTCTATGCTGACTGTGCTTGATCAAACCGAGACTTTCTAAAAAATATTTACCTTGTTCCTCAGATATTTTTCTAATAATCTTTCCTCACCCGAGGTTAGGCTGATTGGCTTTTATTGATCATCGATCACTTTCTCCCTTTTTAAACAAAGATACGACATTAGCAGTCCTCCAGTCCTCTGGCAACACAACTGCAGCCAGATTATTATGATTGTCAGAATCTCTGCTATTTCATCCTTTGCTTCTCTTAACAGCGTGGGTACATTTCACGTGGCTCTGAGGATATTTTCACTTTCAAAGCTGTTAAACCCCATAATACTTCCTCGGTCACTATATTTATTTAACTTAATATTTCACGTTCCTCCTCCCCAGTTGCAACGTTTGCATCGCCGCACACTATTGTGAAAACAGATGCAATGTATTCATTAAGAACCATAAACAAATATTCCGCCTCCACTCATAGATTACTGTATGGCCTATAATGAGCCATATTCTTTCTTTAGCTATCCTCTTGCTCTTAATATATTTATTAATCTTTGGGTTTCCGTTGATTTTAATTGCAAAATATTTCATTCTCTCATTTTGCTTTAATGATTTCCTTTTTAATTTCACCTTTGCACTTCCTATAATCTTCTAGAGTTTCTGAAGCATTGATGCATCACTGTGGCATAAGCCCCCATATTTTCCTTTATTTGACCGTTTAAGCCCCTTGGCATCTCGGGGGCTCTGGATTTGCTAGTCCCGCCCTCTTTCTTTAAGGGAACGTACTTTCTCTGAACCCTCAGGATCTGCTCCTTGAATGTCTCCCAATGCTCTGTCACAGTTTTGCCTTCAAGTATCTCTTTCCTGTTAACGTTGGCTAAATCCTATCTCTGCTTAACAGGATGGGCTTTTTCCTAATTTGAGATTATTTATTCCTTGTCAACATTTGTATTTTTCCATAACTGCACTAATTCTCACTGAATTATGATCACTATTACCAAAATGCTCTCCTACTGATACCCCTTCCACCCGCTCAGTTTCATTACCTAAAACTAAGTCAGAATCGCCCCTCCCTTCTTTGGCTTGCGAAATAATGGCTAATAAAGATCTGCTGAATGCATTTTAGAAATTCTGCTCCTATATGTATTTCGCAATAATTCTATCCCAGTTAGTATTAGTGTAGTTGAAATCGACTTCTATTCCTCCCCTATAACTTTGCCAACAATGTTGCTCGTCTCTCTCTCTCTGACGGCTAGCGGGTCTATAGTACCATCGCAGCAGTGTGATCGCCGCGGTTTTGTTGTTCCATTCATCCCATATGTCTTGAATTGATAATCCATTAAGCATATTCTCTCTCCTCAGCTGCAATTGTCCCTTTCATCAATACTGCGGTTAACCCCTCCCCTCGTTTTTATTCTCCTCCTTCTAACCGCCTAAAAACCATATCAGCAGGAATGTTGAGCTAGCATTTCTGCCCTTATTTCAGCCATGTCTCAGTAATAGGTATAAAATCATACTCATCACTGGCACGTGGCGTTGGGAGTAATCTGGAAATTGCTACTTTTGAGGCCCTGTTTTTTAATCTCTCTTCCAGCTCCCAACAATCTACCTTCAGGGCCTGATCCATCTTTCTACCGATATCATTGGTACAATAATGGACCATACCCTTTTTTTGTTCACTCACTCCCCTCAACGTCCCCTGCAACCGCTCAGTTAAACTTGACCCTGCACCATGTAGGCAACACACCGTACTGGAATAGGAACATAAGAATTTGCAACAGGAGTAGGCCATCTCGACCACGAGCCTTCTGCGCCATTCAACAAGATCATGGCTGATCTGAATGACGTCTCCGGCCTGTGCGCTCCACGAACAATCGTATATTTTACCATTATTGCTCTTCCAATCTTCTCCCCCAACCCCCGCCCCCCTCTGCAGCTGCGCCAGCAGTGGTACCGTGGAATTAGCTCTGACTCAGCATCACTGGATCAGCCATCGCCCCAGCAGTACTGAGAACAGAATGCTGCTGGGGGAGCGAGATGCAGTCAGCGGACTTCTACAATAGATGGCTGCTCCTCCCCTTCTGTCTGACGACCACACTTCCATTCCCTGCCTGCACTTTCTTAAGCTGCCGGGTTATCACCTCAAGCAACGAGCTATCCATGACGTTCTCGGTCTTGCGGAGTCACTGCAGCGATTCTCCCATTGATGCCCCTATCACCTGCCCAGCTTGGTTGCCAAAAAGAAGTAAAGAACTGCCCTCTCCCTTGTTGGGCCTGCTACATACAGACGAAAAAAATGTTCTCCTGCAGGAAACTTCGGAATTCAATGCTGTCTATAACTATTACACTGATTGTACCCCAGTTAATATTACATTAAATGAGATCACCCAATATTACTGCAATATGTTAATGCATCTGTCAGACATTTGCCAACACATTGCTTGTTCTATCTCCCTCGGATTGATTTGGGGCCTACTGTACACTCCCAGCAATGTAGTTGTTCCTATTTGTCATTGAACCTCATTTGAAGATCATTCTAACATATCACCCCTTCACATAGCTGCAATATTTTTAGTAGTCAACATTGCCATCCCCTCCTTCTTAATCCTCTCTCTATCTTGTTTGAAATACCTGTAACCAGGAATGTTGAGTAGAAAATCCTGCCCCTCTTTATGCCATGTTTCAGTAATTGCTAAGATATCATGCTTCAACATAACTATCTGTGCCCTCAGCTCCGCTGCCTTATTCACCATACTCCTTTCATTTAGGAATATGCCATTACGCACAGCCAAATTCATTTTCCAATCTTTGTTTGCTCTGCCTTTCGAACTGCCATACTAATGTTCGACCTTCCAGCTCGAGCTGTGCTTTCCTCCTTTCTGATTCTATTCTCATCTTCTAAAGAGGACGTGACTGGAAGGCTGTTTGCATGGAATTCCGCACGTCTCAGTAGTAGGTGCCTTGGGATTAGTGGTATATATCAATGATTTAGACATAAATGTAGGGGTATGATTAAGACGTTTTTAAATTGTGCTAAAATCGGCTGTGTGGTTGATGATGGAGAGGAAAGCTGGAGACTGTTGGGGAGAACAGTGGAAACATGAATTCAATCCGGAGAAGACTGAGGTAATTCACTTGGTGAGGGCGATCATGGCAAGGGAATGCACACTCAATGACAGGACACTGAGATGTATAAGGGAACAGGGGGTCCTTGGACTGAATTTTAATAGACCCATGAAGGTGGAACAACAGTTGGTTAAGAAGGCATGCGGAATACATATTTATTAGGTGAGGCATAGACTATAAGAGCAGGGAGTTTGTGCTTCAACTGGACAAAACAACATGTGGGCCACAGCTAGAGTACTGCTTGCAATTCTGTTCAACACTATCAGCAAAGGTGCGATTGTACGAGAGAGGATACTGCACAGATTGATGAGTCGCCGAGCATCCGACTGCTGAAGCACCAATGTTCGGAATTATACTTCATTTTACATTCCAACCTCTGCAACTTATATGCAATAAATTTATTTCATAATAGATATGGGGACACTTCACCAACATAAAAAGGAATTTGCAGCAGATGCTGTATGGAATTGTTCAATAAATGTTGGCCACACTCAGCAGGTCAGGGAACATCGTTGGCAAGAGAAACACTGGATTAACCTCTAAGACCCATGAGTTATAGGTCCTGTGTGAGTTTCCTTCCAAACCATTAAGCAGCTTAAAAACAACAAGAATAATATACCAGCAACCCCACAAAAAAATGCTGTCACCCATACGGGGGTCGAGCCCGCAAACATGGGGTTAGCAGTATCAGGCTGCAACCAACTGTGGTAACCTCAGCACTGTGAGCAGCTAAATTCAACATACTTTTGTGTCCTAGGCTGATGTCTTTAATTCCTGGAACTATCCTTCAAGTACCTGCACGAATCTCTCTGCATCCATCCTGTAATTATCAATCATTCACTATCCTATCGGCAACTATGGTGCATATGTTACTGTGTGCCACAAATAACCACATCCAACAGATTATGCAATTCGCGTCACATAAGTTCCAGGCAAAGACGATCTCCAGCAAGCGAGAGTCAAACCAGCACCACTTTACTGTCAACGTCATGACTGTTATGTTTTGAATAACTACACGAGGCTGAGTTGTGGGCTTAAGCCATTCTGACCTTTGTCTCTTTAATATAACTCCAAGGTGAGACAGCAACGTGGTGGCCTGCCTTTATACCTGCTTGTTCCAGGTTACTCAGCGGTGACCCACAGGTCTCCCACAGTGTGCCTTCTGGTGGCGAGTCTTACAAACAGGTCAGGTTCACATACGTTACGTAATTTACCCCCAAAATATTGAGTACATTTTACATACAGGTTGAGGCGATCTGGCAGTCTGTGCTCCCTAGTCGATCGCCTGAGATGACATCCTGGCAAAGGTGAGTTTATCGGGTCATCGCTGCATGGAAGCTCGGCTGGTCAGCTTGGACTGCCGGGCAAGGTGGGTTCATTCTCGTGGTTGACAGTGATATCACTTGTCGGTTGAATGTGTGTGGTGGATGGTGGATGGTGGGGAGTTCCTCAAACTGTTCTTGGTAGCCCTTGAATTGCAGTTCGTATGATACTGGTGCTTATTACACGTTTTCCCATTCTTCAATTTCACAAAAAAGTACTCTATTCTCCTCCTTGGCTAACCTGTGCCAGCAATCCACTTGGGAGCGTGCACATAATTTAGTACAAACACCGGGGCATTGACTTCAGTGTCATGTGAGATCGCCGTGAGATCATGGCACACATTCTGCCTGTGCAGCCGGGTTGCTACGTTATCATTGAGGTCCGGGTTGACGAAGGAGAGTCTGATATTGAGTGCTCTCTTCATTAGCAATTCTGCGGGGTGAAAACCGTGAGAGTGTGGGGGCGCGTCCGGTAGCTGATAACCTGTATAACGGGGTCTGCAAGGAGCTGTCCGTTAAACGTCTCAAGCTTTGCTTGATGGTTTGGACTGGTCGTCTGCTTGCTCATTGGATGCGGGTTTAAATGGGGCAGACCTGCCCTGCTTGATGCATTTGCGGCTGTTGAATCGTTGAATTCCGAGCTGGTGAAGCAGTGTCTATTGTCGCGGACAAGGACGTTGGTTAACCCATTGGTGGCGAACGTGGCCCTGAGGCTTTAATTGGTGGGAGTGGATTTACATGATAATATTATGAAACGTACAATCCATTTTGAGGATGCGTCCACTGCTTCGAGAAACATCTTCCGCAGGTAGGGGCAGTGAAGATTACGTGGACACTGGACTATGAATTGAAGGACCATGATCACAGGCATAGTGGGGCCTCGGTAGGTGCATTGCTCAGCTGTGAGCGTATGTCACATTGGTGTACTAATTCGGAGTCGATGTCGGGCCATCTTACGTGCAACCTGGCGATAGCCTTCATCATGACTCTGCCTGCCTGGGCACTGTTTAGGCCGCGTAACAACGTTTCCCTGCCTTTTTGGGAAAAATCACACGATTCCCACATAGGAGGTAAACCGACAGGACTGACAGTTCGTCCTTCCATAGGTGAAAAGTTTCAGAGAAAACAGGGAATTATAGACCGGTCAGCCTGACATCGGTCGTGGGTAAAATGATGGAATCAATTATTAATGATGTCATAGCAGTGCATTTGGAAAGAGGTGATATGATATGTCCAAGTCAGCATGGATTTGTGAAAGGGAAATCATGCTTGACAAATCTTCTGTAATTTTTTAAGGATGTTTCTAGTAGAGTGGACAAGGGAGAACCAGTTGATATGGTATATATGGACTTTCAGAAGGATTTCGACAATGTTCCACACAAGAGATGAACGTGCAAAGTCAAAGCATATGCTATTGGGGGGAGTGTGCTGACGTGGATTGAAAACTGGTTGTCAGACAGGAAGCAAAGAGTAGGAATAAATGGATACTTTTCAGAATGGCAGGCAGTGATTAGTGGGGTACAGCAAGGTTCTTTTCTGGGGCCACAGCTGTTTACATTGTATATTAATGATTTAGACGAGGGGATTAAATGTAATATCTCCAAATTTGCGAATGACACGAAGTTGGGTGGCAGTGTGAGCTGCGAGGATGATGCTATGAGGCTGCAGAGTGACTTGGATAGGATAGGTGAGTGGGCAAATGCATGTCAGATGAAGTATAATGTGGATAATTGTGAGGTTATCCAATTTGGTGTTAAAAACAGAGAGACAGACTATTATGTGAATGGTGAAAGATTACTAAAAGAGGAGGTGCAACGAGACCTGAGTGTCATGGTACATCAGTCATTGAAGGTTGGCATGCAGGTACAGCAGGCGGTGAAGAAAGCAAATGGCATGTTAGACTTCATAGCGAGGGGATGTGAGTACAGGGACAGGGAGGTATTGCTACAGTTGTACAAGGCCTTGGTGAGGCCATACCTGGAATATTGTGTACAGTTTCGGTCTCCTAACTTGAGGAAGGACATTCTTTCTAATGAGGGACTACAGCGAAGGTTCACCAGACTGATTCCCGCGATGGCGGGACTGACCTTTCAAGAACGATTGGCTCAACTGGGCGTGTATTCACTGGATTTCAGAAGAATGAGAAGGGGATCTCGTAGAAACGTTTAAAATTCTGACGGGTTTCGAACGGTTAGATGCAGGAAGAATGTTCCCAATGTTGCGCAAGTCCAGAAACAGTGGTCACAGTCTATGGATAAGGGGGAAGCCATTTAGGACCGAGATGAGGAGGAACTTCTTCACCCAGAGTGTGGTGAAGCTGTGTAATTGTCCACTGCAGAAAGTTGTTGAGGCCAATTTACTAAATATATTCATAAAGGACTTAGATGCAGTCGTTATTACTAGGGGGATCAAGGGATGTGGGAGGAAAGCAGTAATGGGGTACTGAAGTTGCATGCTCAGCCATGAACTCATTGAATGGCGGTGCATGCTCGAAGGGCCAAATGGCCTGCTTCCGCACCTATTTTCTATTTCCTCTTGCATTTCTCAGGGAACCACCAATCAGCTCCCATTGAGGGTGCATCGTTTTACTAGTGATAACAGGGGGTCTTGCCTGGTCCAGTACCTGATCTGACGAGTCGTGACGGGCGACTCCTCGCTCTCAAAGGCATCCATTCCCAGAAGCACGTCGCAGGTTGCACCATTTCCACAGCAGTAGTGGGCAATGGCAACCGAGTCTGGGTGTCTGCGCAGTTTTCTGTGCCTGGTCTGTGGCGGATTACATAGTCATATGCAGGCAACGCTCGTGCCCATCTTTGGATGTGGGCCGAAGCATTGGTGTTGATAGATTTGCTTTATCAGAGAAGTGATGTGAGCAGTTGGAGGTCGGTTCCCATCTCGAACCGGGGACCAAATATTTATTTGTGCATTTTCTTATCCCCGGATACACAAGCTAACGCTTCTTTCTCGACCATACTATACTATCTTTCAGCCTTGGACAGATTTCTGGACGCATTTGCAACTGGTTGTAGTTTGCCTGACACATTTGCTTGCTGTAACACATACCCGACCCTATACGGCGACACTTCACTTGCTGCTACTAAATCACCATGCAATACACGGAATTTGTTGGAGCATAGCATGTGTCTTGCCTTGTGAAAGACTGTTTCTTGAGATTTACCCCAGTCGACACCCTTGCGTGGCAGCCAATGCAAAGATTCCAGCAAAATACTCAACCGCGCTGAAAGTTAACAAATTAGTTGAGGTGTCCCAGGAACGAACGCAGCTCCGTCACCTTTTCTGGTCTGGGTGCATTCATGAAGGCCTCCGTCTTGGAGTCCATGGGACTGATGCTGTCCGCCGCAATGTTTCTTCCCCAGAAATTCGACCTCTTGCGCCAGGGAAACACACTTGAAGCGTTACAGCCTGTGTCCCAGTCTGACCAGTCGCTTTAGAACCTCTTCCAGGTTGTGCAATTGATCGGTGTTGTTTCAACCGTTGATTAAGATGTCATCCTTGAATACCACTGTAATGGAACCGATATAAGCAGAATCTCCATGTTCATGAAGATGGCCACTGCAAAGCGATTCCCAAAGGGGCATCTGTGATTCACGAACAGTCCTTTGTGCATGTTGATGCAAGTCAACTTCTTTGACGATTCAGCCAGCTCCTGCTTGAAGTAAGCGCGGGTGAGTTCCAGTTTGTTGAACGACCTTCCCGCTGCTAATTTTGCGAAGACGTCCTTTGCTTTGGGAAGTGGACACTGGTCCTGTAACGAGACTTGATTGATCATCACTTTGCAGTCGCCGCAGACTCGGACCGTCCCATCGCTCTTTAGCACCGGCACGATTGGACTGGCCCACTCGTTGAACTCGGCTTGCGATATGATATCATTTTTTTGAAGTCTGTCCTGCACCAATTCGACTTTCTCTCGCATCATATCTGGGACTGCACGGGCGATGTAATGAACGGGCCATGCCACAGGATAAAGGTGGATCTTCACTGTGAATTTGCCGATACCTGGCTCAAATAGTGCGGGAATTTCTTTGGCATGTGGGCGCACGGGGCTTCATCTGCCGAGGTCGCGGCTTTGATTTCGTCCCAGTTCCAATGGAACTTGCCGAGCCAGCTCCTGCCGATCAGCGTAGCATCGCCTGGTCCCATCCATAGTGGTAAATCATGCACATACGACACTTTCCTGCCGCACTGCCGATGAAAGGTTTGAGTTAATTGTTGATAATTCACAGTATAGTGTGAATCGCGTTCAGTTTTGGCCTCCGTGACTTGTTACGCCACACTTTATCAAAGGTCTTCTGGCAGATTATCGATTGACTTGATCCCGTGTCCAGTTCCATGGAGACTGGAATGCCGTTAAGTTTAACCTTTAACATGATCGGAGGGCTTTTGATGGTGAAGAGGTGTACCCCATTCAATTACTTCTGATCCTCCAGCTGAATTGCCTCTACTGCTCGTTCATCGTGGTCTGAGCTGGATCCGTCGCTGTCTGCTGATTGTTCCACGTGGTGAGTCCGAGGTCGCTTCCACAATCGCTGAAGGTGCATCATTGTCCCACAGCCGCTGCATACAGAGTGCACACAAAGACATTGATGGGCACTAAGACTGTCCCCACAGCACCAGCAGGGCGTTAATGGATTCACAATAGTGCTCCCCAGCGGGCTCTGAGTCACCCTCGCCCTATCGTGTACAGTCCTGACTGCCGAAGGCATTATTTTATGCATAGTACTTGCCGGTGTACCTCGATTATGTGAAGATATCTGCTTCATGATATCGCTCGAGCATATGAAGGACTGGGCTATCGTGATGGCCTTGCTCAGTTCCAGAGTTTTGGCAGGCAGCAGCTTGCGAAGGATGCCTTCGTGGCAAATTCCAAGCACGAAAAAACACGCAACATTTCACCCAAGGATCCTGGAAATTCGCACTGCTCCAGAAGATGTTTAAGGTCGACGATTAAACTCACCACGGTACGGCAACGCAGCGACGGTGTGTGTAAAAGCCTAACCTGGCCATCAGGATGCTCTCCTTGCACTTGAGGTGATCATTAGCAAGCGTGCAGAGCACAGTGTACGATCTGTCCATTAGTTTGGCCGTTGCAGGCAATTTCTTACGTTGCCCATACACCGATGAACCACATTTGGTGAGGAGAATCGCCCTACGCTTGATTCCTGTTTCAGGCGTGACCAATTTGTGGCCACAAAGTACTGGTCGAGGCGCTCATGGAAGGCGTCCTAATCATCACCCTCAAATAATCTCACAAGAATACCAATGGCAGCCATTTCCGCGTGAAAGTTCGTACTTGTAACTCGTCGCCAGTTGTTATGTTTGGAATAAATCCACGAGGCTGTGGTGCAGATTTAAACCAGTTCGACCTTGGTCTGTTTAATATAACTTAAAGTTAGGCAGCAACATGGTGGACTGGCTTTTATAACTGTTTGTACCAGGGAACACACAGGTGTGCCATAGATTTTCCACAGTTGTGCCCTCTGGTGGCAAGTCTTACACACAAGTAAGGTTCACATATATAACAATAACCATAACATACTCCCCCACCACCAACATTCTCGGGGCTCACCATTCAACACAAACATAACTGGACAATCATCGTTTTAGGCAGTCCCTCGAAATTCGAGAAAGATTGCTTCCACTCCAAAAAGTGAGTTCTTGGGTGACACAACAGTCCAATAAGGAAATTACTGTCTCTGTCACAGGTGGGACAGTCATTCGTTGAAGGTAAAGATGGGTGTTGATTCTGGTTTGCCACACGTTCCTTCCACTGCCTGCGCTTGCTTGCTGCATGCACTCGGCGCCGAGAATCGAGTTGATCAGCGCCCTCCCGGATGCTCTTCCTGCAATTCAGCTGGTCTTTGGCCTGGGTCTCCCAGGTTTCGGTGGAGATGTTGTATTTTATCAAGAGGCTTGATGGGTGTCCTTCAAACGATTTCTATGCCCAACTGTGCTTCGCACAGTTGATGTGGTATATTTGGTCTTTCAGAATGCTTTCGACAAGGTCACACACAAGAGATTAAAGTGCAAAGTTAAAGCACATGGGATTGGCGGATAGTGTGCTGACATGGATTGAGAACTGGTTGTCAGACAGGAAGCAAAGAGTAGGAGTAAATGGGTACTTGTCAGAATAGCAGGCAGTGACTAGTGGGGTACCGCAAGGTTCTGTGCTGGGCCCCCAGCTATTTACACTCTACATTAATGATTTTGACGAGGGGATTAAATGTAGTATATCCCAATTTGCGGATGACACTAAGTTGGGTGGCAGTGTGAGCTGCGAGGAGGATGCTATGAGGCTGCAGAGTGACGTGGATAGGTTAGGTGAGTGGGCAAATGCATGGCAGATGAAGCATAATGTGGATAAATGTGAGGTTATCCATTTTAGTGGTAAAAACAGACAGACAGACTATTATCTCAATGGTGACTGATTAGGAAAAAGGGGAGGTGCACCGAGACCTGGGTGTCATGCTTCATCAGTCATTGAAGGTTGGCATGCAGGTACAGCAGGCGGTTAAGAATGCAAATGGGATGTTGTCCTTTATAGCGAGTGGATTTGAGTACAGGGGCAGGAAGGTGTTGCTACGGTTGTACAGGGCCTTGGTGAGGCCACGCCTAAAGTATTGTGTACAGTTCTGGTCTCCTAACTTGAGGAAGGACATTCTTGCTATTGAGGGAGTGCAGCGAACGTTCACCAGACAGACTCCCGGAATGGCGGGACTGACACATCAAGAAAGACTGGATCAACTGGGCTTGTATTCACTGGAGTTCAGAAGAATGAGAGGGACCTCATAGAAACGTTTACAATTCTGATGGGTCAGACAGGTTCGATGCAGGAAGAATATTCCCAATTTTGGGGAAGTCCAGAACCAGGCGTCACATTCTAAGGATAAGGGGTAAGCCATTTAGGACCGAGATGAGGAGAAACTTATTCACCCAGAGAGTGGTGAACCTGTGGATTTCTCTACCACAGAAAGTTGTTGAGGTCAATTCACTAAATATATTCAAGAAGGAGTTAGATGTAGTCTTTACTACTAAGGGGATCAAGGAGTATGGCGAGAAAGCAGGAATCGGATACTGAAGTTGCATGTTCAGCCATGAACTCATTGAATGGTGGTGCATGCTCGAAGGGCTGAATGGCCTACTCCTGCATCTATTTTCTATCTTTCTACGTTTCTATATTTGCCGTGTAGGATTTACGAGTAGAGCGCTTGCTTTGGGAGTCTTGCATCAGGCATGTGCACAACGAGGCCCGCTCAATGGAGCTGGTCGATCGTGGTCATTGCTTTGATGCTGGGGATGTCGTCCTGATCGCAGATACTCATATTGTTGCGTCTGTCCTCCTGGGCCATTTGGAGGATCTTGCGGACACATCGTTGGTGGTATTTCTCCAGAGATTTGTGCCACATAAAATGTATCTATTCACATGCGGCAGAAGCTGTTCCAGGAGTCTGAAGTGGAGCATGAATGCCTATATGGACTGCTTGGGCCAAATGGCCTGTTTCTGTGTCGTTGATAATGAAGAAAAAAGCCGCAAACTGCAGGAAGATACCAATACACTGGGCAGGTGGGCAGAACAGTGGCAAATTGAATTCAATTAGTATAATTGCGAGGTAATGTATTTGGGGAAGTCTACCAAGGCAAGGGAATACACGTTAATTGTTACGACTCTGAAATGTCTAGAGGAATAAAGGGACCACGGAGTGAAGGTGCACAGATCGCTGAATGTAGCAGGCCAGGTACATAATATGGTTCAGAAGGCAACTGGAATACTTGCCTATATTTCTCGCGGCATTGAATGCAAGAGCAAGGACGTTTTCCTTGAACTACATAAAACACTGGTTCGGCTGCAGCTGGAGTACTGTGTTCAGTTATGGTCACCACATTTCAGGAAAGATGTGTTTGCACTGGAAAGGGTGCTGAGGAGATTGAAAGAAAGTTGCCTGGACTGGAGAATTTTGCTTTCAGGAAGGATTGGAAATGCTGTTCTGTTTGCTATGGAACAGAGGACGCTGAGGCGCGACCATATTGAGGTGTTTAAAATTATCAGGGGCCAAGATAGAGTGGGTAGGAATGACTTGTTTCCCTTGGCACAGTGGTTAACAACCACAGGGAAAACATTTAATGTTATTGGAGAAGTGCGTCTGTTTTGACAAGCTATGAGTTGGTCATGGGAATCTGGAACTCACTGCCTGATTGGCAGTAGCGTCAGAAACCCTCATGCAATTTAAAAATACTTGCATGAACATTTCCAATTGCAGTAACCTACAAAGCGGACATCGAGCTGGAAAGTGGGATTAATGCTGGGAAGTTCTTGGTCTGCTGCCACCTACAAGTTGGGCTAAAATGTCCTACTTCCATGCTGTCAATTCTTGCATTTCCTACATTACAATAGTGACCACCGTTTAGAAGTACTTCATTTGCTGCGAACGGCTTTGGGAAGTCCTGAGGTGACAGTCGCCGTAGAAATGAAAGTTTTGTTCTTTCACAGCGTCTGAAAAAAGTGCACGTTCATAAGGCCGGCGAGCTCTGTTGTTTAGAGCCTGACGCGAATCACGCCAAAGTAGCGGGTTTTATTAACGAACTGGCTATATATTTTATTCTTGGTGAAAGTATTTTGGAGCAGCTTAAACATTAATGAAAACAACTCACACGGGACCTGCAATATTTTGAAGCAATGCTGCAAAACATGAGTTCCGCAGAGAGCTCATGGACCTGCGGCTTGTTTCTAGCATTTAATGAACGTTTCCACATTCTCCGCGACTTTGCTACGTCTAGTATTTCAATCACAGAATGGCTCACTGCCGCTGATTGGTCTGCAGTGGAAAATATCAAACAGAAATAAATACAATTCCGGTGTTTACTCCTTCATTCTCACCATTACGTTGCTCTGAAATGCAGCGGGCGAGTAGCCATTTGGCTGAGGCGTCTCACTTTGGTGCAAACCCTATTGTGATCAGAAAATTGCAGATTCGTGGCTTTTGTCAAATCTTGTTCAACTTTCAAAGTTTAACTTTTACTTTCAAATTTAAAAACCAAACCACGTTCACACTCATTCGCTGAAAGTGATTTCCTTCCAAACAACGCAGGGATCTTTATTAAAAGACATTTTATCATTCTGTTTCCTGTCCATGTTTTTCACTGATCTTTGCAAATCGCTTTCAACAAACGAACCATCACGAATTAATGCTTGTAAATTAATAGTATTTGCAATTCCAACATCAGCTTCGCATCAAACAGTGTAATAAAATTCAGTGGAGGCAAGTGTGATCAGATTCCAGCATTATCCACACAGATCCAATTAAACAAGGAAACATTTTTTGTAGAATCGCTGCGAGCAGAGTTCGAACCTGCGTGGAGAACCGCCATTGGATTTACAAGTCAATGCCTTAACTACTCGGCAATCGCAGCTACATCATCGACCTGCTTTAACAGTCCAATGATCGGTTCAAAATATCAGACAAATAGACTTTTAGTCAATGTAATAAAAGGCATTCAAAAATTGTCGGTTTGAGTCCCACCAGAGACGGATTTTAGGTCAGGATTTGATATTTATTGGGCTGCACAATCAATTTTGCAGCAGATCAATACTTCAGAGATGTGGAACTGCTGCCTCTATTTGCTGTTACAAAAAGGCTCCAATGATCCTCTGAAATCTCTGGGCGCCCTGAGTCATTTTCACAGTAATATAAGCACGACATCGTGCCATTGACCCCTCAAATCAGTTGCAAAGGACATGAGGAAGAACAGTATTACTCTATTCTGTCGCGCGAACCTGCAGCATAGATGACGAGAAGGCAATGCCAAACCCACGAACATGTTGCACAGAAATACGATTTGGCCATTCAACACCTCGAGCCTATTGCATAGGACCAGGGGGATGTCATTCCATCCCTCTAAATGAGGAACAGGGTAATATATTTATGTTTGGGTTAACTGACACCAGAGTGCGCCACTGTCGGATGTCATTGAGGCACGACAGGAAGTCGGAACTTGTTCCTAACCGAAGTGGGAATCAAATAAATCAGGTGCACACCCGAGGCAGTTTACAACAAAGGACTCTTCTGTTATTACACACATGGACAGCAGGAGTCATTGGGAACCTCGAGGACATTAAACAGCCCGAGACCAATAATAGTGGCATGATGTTCTCTCACCGACCATGGGGTTGTCAATCCTTACCTCCAACTGTTGCGCAGGAACAGCACGAGTCATTCAACCCTTCGAGCATATTACACAGGCGCCAATCATAGTAACATGACTGGTATTTCAAAGGACTTGTAACCAAGACCAGAAAATTACAGCCCACCACTAGACTCGGGTAATTTAAATGTAATTAAATAAGTCTGGAATATAAAAGTATCAGTAATGGTGACCATTATCGTACAAACACATCTGATTCACTAGTCTCCTTTCGGGAAGGATATCTGCCGACCTTACGAGACTGGGCCTATACGTGACTATCGACCCAGAGCAACGTGGTTGACTCTTAACTGCCCGCTGATATAGGGTATTGGTGAGGCTGCACCTGGAGTACTGCGTGCAGTTTTGGTCACCTTACTTAAGGAAGGATATACTGGCTTTGGTGGGGTAAAGAGCTGATTCACCAGGCTGATTCTGGAGATGAGGGGGTTACCTTATGAGGATAGATTGAGTAGACTGGGACTTTACTCGTTGGAGTTCAGAATGATGAGGGGCGATCTTATAGAAACATTTAAAATAATTAAAGGGACAGACAAGATAGAGGCAGAGAGGTTGTTTCCACGGGTAGGCGAGGTTAGGACTAGGGGGCACAGCCTCAAAATACGGGGGAGCCAATTTAATACCGAGTTGAGAAGGAATTTCTTCTCGCAGAGGGTTGTGAATCTGTGGAATTCTCTACCCAAGGAAGCAGTTGAGGCAAGCTCTATGAATGTATTCAAGTCACAGATAGATAGATTTTTAACCAATAAGGGAATTAAGGGTTACGGGGAGCGGGCGGGTAAATGTTGCTGAGTCCACGGCCAGATCAGCCATGATCTTATTAAATGGCGGAGCAGGTTCGAGGGGCTAGATGGCCTACTCCTGTTCCTAATTCTTATGTTCTTATGTTATTATGTTCTTATGAAATGGCCTGGCGGGATATTCAGTTGCATATGGTTGCTCATCAACACCTTAACAAGAGCAATTAGAGATGGAGAACAAATGCTAACCTTGCTAGCGATGCCCACATGCTTGAATTAATGAAATAAAACACCGGGGCCTCTAGATTGTTACACAGGAATAAGAAGACCCTCAAGCCAGGTCAGAGAATGCTGAGTCAGAAGACAATTAGAAGAATGGATAGCTCGCTGGTTTCAAGACACAATGCAGAGTGTCGACATAAAAGCAAGCTTTTCATATTGGCAGAAGATGAGTAGTGGTGTTCTACAAGGATCGGTGCTGGGACCACTGTTGTTCACAAGTTATATTGAAAATTTGAACCAGGAAGCCAAACATAATTTAGAAATTTGCAATTGATACATAATTAGGGTGGTGGGTCAAAAGTCAATAGGATTGCAACAAATTAGACGAGGGCATTACTAAACATGCATTTGGGCTTCAAACAATATAAATGTGAGATGTTATATTTTGTTCAGAAAATAGGATGGTTACATATTATTGGAGGACGCCAGTCTGGGTGGCGTAGAGGATCAAAGCGATCTCGGAACAAAAATGCACAAAACTCTAAAAGTTAAGACAAAGGTTATCAAGGCTATAAAAAGGCAAAGACAACGAGATTATTTATTTCTACACGTACAGAATATAAAAGTAGCGACGTTATGCGGAACCTGTATTTAAACGTTGTTAGACCTCACAGAGTGCTACTTACAGTTCCATTCGACATATTATAAAAAGCAGACAGAGGCATTGAAGAGGATCCAGAGAAGATGCACAAGGATGATACCTGAACAGCCAGTGTACACATATCAGGAGAGGTAGAACAGGCTGGGTCTATTTTCACGTGAAGAAAGGAGGCTGAGGCGTTACCCGGGTTTGGTACTCTGTTTAAAAGGTAATGGTAGATTGAGGTGTATGCTTGGACATTAGGTTACAGATTGTGTGGTATAATATTCTGCTGCTGCTGAAGTCCTACAACACCTCAAGGATGCCCAGCTTTGAGCTGCTAAACCTCTTCAGAATCTATCCAAATTTGCACGGTGGTAGTGAGTGCCAGACAACACAATGCAGTGTGTTCTTCCTGTGAAGACAGGACTTGGTATCCACAATGTGTTTCCAGTATTCACTGCTATCAATATTGCCATGGACAGTTGCATCTGCGGCAGACAGATTGGGGAGGAGCAGGTCAAGTAGGTTATGTTTTATCCGAGCTGCAGTTGTGAGGGAGCACAACACTGTCGAAGTTGCTGACCTTTGGTTGAGATCTTAAACCGAGACCTGTCTGCCCTCCGAGCTGTACTTAAAAGATCCCACGCTCGCTATTCGGAAGGAGAGCAGCAGAGTTCACTCCTGTGTCATGGGGCCAATGTACATCCTTCAACCCACATCTGCTCACTACCACATCGTGGGTTCTTGCCGTTGCAAATCTGCTTTTGCATTTCCTACATTGCAAAAGTGACCACACTGTAAAACTACTTAACTGGCTGTGAAACGCTTTGGGAAGTCCTGAGGTGAACGACGCTGCAGAAATGCTCGTTTTTTTTTCTTTTAGATCGTCCGATAAAAGTGAACGATGGTCAGGCCGGTTAATTCAGATGATTAATGCATGGTGCTGTTAACGTGAAGGCCGCGCGTTCGATCACCGTACGGGATTTTTTTTTTGCCTGCGGGAGGGCGCTGTTGCCAGTACCTGAGCTTTGTTATTTTAGAGCAGCTTAAACATTTAGGATCGAGTCACACAAGGGCCCTTGAAGCAATGCTACAAAATCTTAGTCCTGCGAAGAGCTCATGGAACTACGGAGTGTTTCCAGCATTTAATGAACAATTCGATTATCTCGGAGAATTTGGGACTTATCGTATTTCAATCTGTAAATGGCCCACTGCCGCTGATTGGTTTGCAGTTCTCAGTATGCAACTGAATTCAATACAATTCCAGTGAATCATCGCTCATTCTCACAATTAGTCTGCTGTGTACTGCAGGAGCAGTGTGGTCTAATGGATAAAGAATCTGACTTCGATGCAAACACTGCTGTTATCAGAAGATTGTCGATTTGAGTACTGCCTAATCTTGTGCAGCTCATTAGGTAAAGGGGAGGTGCAACGAGACCTGGGTCGTTGAAGGTTTGCATGCAGGTGCAGCAGGCGGTTAAGAAAGCAACTAGAATGTTGGCCTTCATAGCGAGGAGATTTGAGTACAGCTGCAGGGAGGTGTTGCTACAGTTGTACAGGGCCTTGGTGAGGCCACACCTGGAGTATTGTGTACAGTTTTGCTCTCCTAACTTGAGGACGGACATTCTTGCTATTGAGGGAGTGCAGCGAAGGTTCACCAGACTGATTCCCGGGATGGCTTGACTGACCTATCAAGAAAGACTGGATCAACTGGGCTTGTACTCACTGGAGTGCAGAAGAATGAGAGGGGACCTCATAGAAACTTTTACAATTTTGACGGGTTTAGACAGGTTAGAAGCAGGAAGAATGTTCCTAATGTTGGGGAAGTCCAGAACCACGGGTCACAGTCTCAGGATAAGGGGTAAGCCATTTAGGACCGAGATGAGGAGAAACTTCTTCACTCAGAGAGTGGTGAACCTGTGGAATTCTCTACCACTGAAAGTTGTTGAGGCCAATTTACTAAATATATTCAAAAAGGAGTTAGATGTAGTCCATAATACTAGGAGGATCAAGGGGTATGGCGAGAAAGCAGGAATAGGGTGCTGAAGTTGCATGTTCAGCCATGAACTCATTGAATGGCGGTGCAAGCTCGAAGGGCCTAATGGCCTACTCCTGCACCTATTTTCTATGTTTCTATGTTTATATGTTAGTGGGGTATTTGAGTGCTCTCCTGCGCCATTGTTTCTGTTCACGCTGCTGTTTTGAGTCTACATTAATTTAAGTAACAGAGTGGATTAGGCGGTGATCCATCCAGCAGTCACCAGCTCCTGTCATGGCGTGGGTGATGTGGACCTCGTTACGATCCATCAGCCAAACGATGACATAGTCATCCTTTTGGAACTATAACCCAGCCACCCGGTGAAAGAATCTGAACCACAGAATGCCCAGCTTCGGAATCGAGCTATGCGGATTGGTTCAAAGCGGATTTGTATCTATAATCTGTTGCTGCATTGAGCAATTAGGGCAGTCAGCTTTCAGAAGATCGACAACTGAACTGTTTCAGAATGAACATGTTTCCAGTCTGGCCGCTATATGCAGCACCGGGATTCCCTCGCAAATTAAGCAGAATGACAGACCGTGATATGAAGGGCTGAAATCCGCATTGCTTCATGTAACTTTTTAAATGTAATTTGTTTACTGAAATTCATTTGTAAAACGGGGATCGGGATTGACCTGGAATCGGACCCGTGTCTTCTCTGCTCCACATTTAAACAGCTGCTCCTCACTACACCCTTCTATATAGACATGTTCTGAGAGATGATTATGGACCTGAAACATTTACTGTGTTCTGCTGCCCACCGATATTGCCTTACCTTCTGTGAATTGCCAGCATGTCCTGTTTATTCCCTTCCTATAGTTGCGGCTGCACTTGTCGGCTTTGGATCTTGTGGTAGTGGTTCTGATTCACAGTGGAAGACACAAAAACCATGCCAAAAATTGCTGGTCACAGGAATGTGGGAAGGGAGGACCTTGAGACAATCACTATCACTAGCGGGGTAATGCTGGACAGGCTAATGGGACTCAAGGTAGACAATTCCCCTGGTCCTGATGAAATGCATCCCAGGGTACTAAAAGAGATGGCGAAAGTTATAGCGGATGCATTCGTTATAATCTACAAAAATTCTCTGGACTCTGGGGAAGTACCAGCGGATTGGAAAGCAGCTAATGTAACGCCTCTGTTTAAAAAAGGGGGCAGACATAAGACAGGTAACTATAGGCCGGTTAGTTTAACATCTGTAGTGGTGGAAATGCTTGAAACTATCATCAAGGAATAAATAGCAGAACATTTAGATAGGAATAGTGCTATCAAGCAGAAGCAGCATGGATTCATGAAGGGGAAATCATGTGTAACTAATTTACTGGAATTCTTTGAGGATATAACGAGCATGGTGGATAAAGGTGTACCGATGGATGTGATGTATTTAGATTTCCAAAACGCATTCGATAAGTTGCCACACAAATGGTTACTGCAGAAGTTAGAAATACGCGGATTCAGAGGAAATGTATTAGCATGGATAGAGAATTGGCTGGCGAACAGAAAACAGAGGATCGGGATAAATGGGTCCTTTTCGGGTTGGAAATCGGTGGTTAGTGGTGTGCCACAGGGATCGGTGCTTGGACCACAACTGTTTACAATATACATAGATGACCTGGAAGAGGGGACAGAGTGTAGTGTAACAACATTTGCAGATGAAACTAAGATTAGTGGGAAACCGAGCTGTATAGAGGACACAGAGAATCTGCAAAGAGATTTGGATAGGTCAAGCGAATGGGCGAACGTTTGGCAGATGGAATACAATGTCGGAAAGTGTGAGGTCATCCACCTTGGGAAAAAAAACAGCAAAATGGATTATTATTTGAATGGGGGAGGAATTAAAACATGCTGCGGTGCAAAGGGACCTGGGGGTCATTGTGCATGAATCCCAAAAAGTTAGTTTGCATGTGCAGCAGCTAATCAGGAAGGCGAATGAAATGTTGGTCTTCATTGCGAGAGGGATGGAGTACAAAAACTGGGAGGTCCTTCTGCAACTGTATAGGGTATTGGTGAGGCCACACCTGGAGTACTGCATGCAGTTTTTGTCACCTTACTTAAGGAAGGATATACTGGTTTTGGAGGGTGTACACAGACGAATCAATAGGCTGATTCGGGAGATGAGGGGGTTACCTTATGATGATAGATTGAATAGACTGGGAATTTACTCGTTGGAATTCAGAAGGATGAGGGGTGATCTTATAGAAACATTTAAAATAATGAAAGGGATAGACATGATAGTGACAGAGAAATTGTTTCCACTGGTAGGGGAGAGAAGATCTAGGGGGCACAGCCTCAAAATACGAGGGAGCCAATTTAAAACCGAGTTGAGAAGGAATTTCTTCTCCCAGAGTGTTGTGAATCTGTGGAATTGTCTGCCCAAGGAAGCAGTTGACGTTAGCTAATTGAATGTATTCAAGTCACAGATAGATAGATTTTTAACCAACAAGGGAATTAAGGGTTACGGGGAGCGGACGGGTAAGTTGAGCTGATTTCACGCCCAGATCAGCCATGGTCTTGTTGAATGGCGGAGCAAGCTCGAGGGGCTATATGGCCTTTTCCTGTTCCTAATTTTTATGTTCTTATGTTCTTATGCTTCCAGATTAGACGGCAGTGGGTTCCAATCACGTCTACATCGCACGTTTTCATTGGGCCAGCATCACTTTGAAGGAAGAGCTATCCATTGTTGGTGAAATAAGTATTCTCAGAATCAAGTGATCTGTTCCTATCGACTTTATCACAAAGTTTTATTTTAATTTATAGTTTATATTTCAACAATATATAAGGGATGTGTTATGTTTATTGTTTGCACAATAACCATGTCTCCCGCGTGGCAGGCGAGTATTTGTCCCCGAATCACCAAAGCTTACCCTGTTTTTGTCGTGCACAGAGGAACTCCACGAGTCTGTGTCCAGTGAGCTAAACTTAGTGTGTCCTAAGACTTTTTTATTCCAAGTGTAGAGTGCCTAAACAACATGCCAGACAACATTTTATACTGGCCCTGCACGTGTGTGCAGGGGACCATTCGGACTGCAACAGTCGCGCCCTCTGATGGTAAATATTACATCGTTATATACATGCCATCACTCCCTCCTTCAGCACAAGTTCGTTACAAGTTGAGGCGATCCAGAGCCTTTCGCCCTCTGGTTTAACGTCTAATTACAAACCCTGGCCCGTGTGAGTTGGCCGTAACATTTCTGCGTTGCAACGCGTCTGGTCTGACCGTACTGTCGGCAACGGTGGATTGATTCTCGTGATTGACAACGAGTTCGATTGCTGGTTGTTCGTGTTTTGGTGGATCTTTCGGTGGTGATGTCCTCTTCCAGTCGAACCTGGTTGTCCGCAAATGGCAAATTGGTCTGATCTAAATGCTCTCTGCACGTTCCGGCATTTGACAGTGTGATTATTATCATCCTATTAACTTCCTTGACAAAAACAATGCCAGCAATCCACTTGGAACCATGGCTATAATTCAGGACAAATAGAGGGTCGTTAACATCGATGTCACGTGAAACAGCTGCGTGTTCGTGGTAAATGTTCTGCCGGTGTCGCCGGATTTCCACGTGGTCATTTAGATCCGGGTGGACGAGAGAGAGCATGTTTTTCAGCGCTCTCTTCATTAACAATTCTGTATTACAACTCCAAAGTGCTTAAACAGCATGGCAGCCAATCTTGAAAACTGGCCGTGCCCTTGTGTGCAGATGACCATTAGGAATCCAACAGTCTCGCCCTCTGATGGCAAGAATAACATAGTTACATACATAGCAGTTTTGTTAATTAATCTTCAAGCAAGCGCAACTAATCATTTCATTTCTTTTTAAAAAAATCAAGCACAATAACGCACAGCAAAGTTCTTAAGATGCTGAAGAAGGATTTCTTCTGCAACTGCCCGAAAACGTCACAGATCCAGCAGTGGGCACAGCCACTCAGCTCTGCTCCCGCTCTCTAACCAGCAGCTCCTCTCTGCTCCCACTCTGTAACCAGCCGCTCCTCTCTGCTCCCGCTCTGTAACCAGTCGCTCCTCTCTGCTCCCGCTCTTTGAACATCCACTCCTCATGCTCTGCCTCATAACACCCACCACGTGTGTAACACATCCAATGAGACACACAGCCGCAAACACCCGGAATCAAATAACTTTGCTCAGTCGGATGGTTTTAACGTTGCTGCTGTGAAGCTGTGTGAATTCGGACGATGAACAGAATACGCTGCAAATTCGAACATTTTAACTTAATTTATTGATCTTTTCTGTAATGCCTTTCGGCTATGAAAATGTAATTTTTGAGTCAACCATTGTGACAACAGTCCGAGAATTGCACCCAGGATCTGTCGCATTTCAAAGCTGAAAATCCCAAAGTGAGAATCAAATCGCTAGACCAACGAGCCTCCGATAAGAATAAACAACGGAACTCATTACGTTTTGAAATCTCATATTCTGTCGGTAAAGAATAAAATGTTAACGCCCATCCTGCGTGTGTTATGTCCCTGAGAGCTATAGAATTAGTTCCACACCCCATAATCCTACAATTTTATTCCTTTTAAGGGAAATATTAGTAAAGTGAGAAATGACATGAGCTGCGTATATGATATATGGAGCAAAAGCTGAATTTATGGTGATTAACAAAACAAACAGAAGCAGTACACTGTACATTAATGATTTAGACGAGGGGATTAAATGTTGTATCTCCAAATTTGCGGATGACATTAAGTTGGGGGGCAGTGTGAGCTGCGAGGAGAAAGCAATGAGGCTGCAGGTTGGATAGGTTCGGCGAGTGGTCAATGCATGGCAGATGAAGTATAATGTAGATAAATTGAGGTTATCCACTTTGGTGGTAAAAACAGAGAGACAGACTATTATCTGAATGGTGACAAATTAGGAAAACAGGAGGTGCAACGAGACCTGGCTGTCATGGTACATCAGTCATTGAAGGTTGGCATGCAGTTACAGCAGGCGGTTAAGAAAGCAAATGGCATGTTGGCCTTCATAGCGAGGGGATTTGAGTACAGGGGCAGGGAGGTGTTGCTACATTTGTACAGGGACTTGGTGAGGCCACACCTGGAGTATTGTGTACAGTTGTGGTCTCCTAACCTGAGGAAGGACATTCTTGCTATTGAGGGAGTGCAGCGTAGGTTCACCAGACTGATTCCTGGGATGGCGGGACTGACATATCAAGAACGACTGGATCAACTGGGCTTGTATTCACTGGAATTCAGAAGAATGAGAGGGGACCTCATAGAAACGTTTAAATTTCTGATGGGTTTAGACAGGTTGGATGCAGGAAGAATGTTCCCAATGTTGGGGAAGTCCAGAACCAGGGGACACAGTCTAAGGATAAGGGGTAAGCCATTTAGGACGGAGATGAGGAGAAACTTCTTCACCCAGTCAGTGGTGAACCTGTGGAATTCTCTACCTCAGAAAGTTGTTGAGGCCATTTCACTAAATATATTCAAAAAGGAGTCAGATGATCTCCTTACTACTTGGGGGATCAAGGGGTATGGCGAGAAAGCAGGAATGAGGTTCTGAAGTTGCATGTTCAGCCATGAACTCATTGAATGCTGCTGCAGGCTAGAAGGGACGAATGGGCTACTCCTGCACCTATTTTCTATGTTTCTATGTTTCTAAGCATCAAATGTTCAAGGCAATAACAATGACGAATATATTCGCATCAGCGCATGTAGCGCACAATGCATTAGTAGACCTTTGCATGAACCACTCGGCCACAACGATTTATTGAAAGAATGTAATCAGTCACTCAGCCTTCTGTTTTTTGCATCCAAACAGCAATCCCCAGTGACAAACGGAACTTAACGCTTGTCCTGCCCATGCACCAAGTTGCAACAATCTTGCAAGTGTACAACTAGCGTCTGCCTGTAAAAGGTCTTCCGTTACTTCGAGAGAGGGATGGAGCGCCGGAAATGTTATGTTGCAAAACAGATTCAAAGCAGAGAAAAATAAACGATTGACCGGTGAAATTAACGCGCGCGACAGAACTTCGTTAGTATCAAAATCAGTCGCCTTTTCCATTAACCAACGCAGACACTGCTGCCAAACGACAGCTGTTGAGGGGAGCATTTTAAGCAAAGTTCTATTGTTTCTGGAAGGCGGAAAAAGCTGAGACAACAGGCACGTTTGAAAGGGTAAACATGTTTCTACTGTCAAAAACATAATACTTGTTTAATAAAGTAAAGACTGATGTGTTGCGGTTTTCTATCAGCAGTTGCCGCAGAGGACAAAAGATAAACTGTGCCGTAAGTCAAATTCTAACCGAGATTGTTGCGATCGCAACGCAGAGTACTAACCATTGTACAATCACAGCACCTCACATCAGCTACTGCAAGTTTCCTCTGACAGAAACAAAGTCACACACAGCACTGCTTGGAATTTATTGATGAGGCAAACATTCGCCCCGCCAGAAATTATGGCAGTGGTAGAATTCGACCTATACCCTGCAGCGACTGGAATGTTAATTCAGAATGGCAACTGGTTATTGGCGGTAGGTAAACTTAAAAGCCCGTTCACGCAGGAAGAAATTTGCCCATTGTGTCTCGTGAAAAAAAATTAGGCCCTGCAGACTGTTGAACCCAAGCTTGTCCTGTTCACTAAACAAGTGCTTTACCAGCTAAGCCACGGAGCCGAACCTCTACTTTACTGGCTTGCCTCCACTGACTGATATCAGTCAGCAACCTGAGAATGCATTTTGGTTTCGGAGGCTGTTTTGGATCTAACCATCTCCCTCGTCTATTCCGCCATCGGACCCGATTCTGCCGCTATTCCTACTGCGTTTATCTCAGTTTCAATCTGTGGCTTGATGCTGAAGGAATTCCAACGTTTCTTTCGAACATGAACTAAATAAGAAGATATGAACATAAGGAATTGCGACAGCAGTAGTCCATTTGGCCACTCCAGCCAGCTCCAGACATTCAATAGGACCATGGCTGCTCGGCTCATGGATTCAGCCCCCCTTCCCTGCCCGCTCTCCATAATCCTTCAAACCCTCAACACTCAAAAAATGTCTATCTCTGCAATAAATATATTCAATGAGTCAGCCTCCACAGCTCTCTGGGGCAGCGGATTCCTCAGATCAACAACCCACTGAAATAAGACATTTCTCCTCATCTCAGTTTTAAATGGGCGGCCTCTGATTCTAAGATTATGCCCTCTAGATCGAGTCTGCCCTAGCAGTGGAAACATCCTCTCTGCTTCCACCTTGCCAAGCCCTCACTTAATCTCATACGTTTCGATAAGCTCACCTCTCATTCTTCTGAATTGCAATGAATAGAGGCACAACCTACTCAACTTTTCCACATCTGTCAACCTCCTCATCTCTGGAATCAACCTTGTGAAGCTTCTCTAACTGCCTCCAAAGCAACTACATCCTTTCGTAAATATGGAAAACATAACTGCACTTATTATTCAAGGTGTGGCCTCACCAATACCCTGTACTACTGCAGCAAGACTTCCAAACGCCTTTGCAGTAAAGGCCAATATTCCATTGGCCTCCCTGATCACTTGCTGTACCAGCATACTAATCTTTTGTGTTTCATGCAAAAGCACCCCAAGGTCCGGCTGCACTGCAGCACTTTGCAATCATCTATATTGAAATAATAAATAGCTCTTAATTTTTGCTGCCCTCATACTTTCCAACATTATGCTCCATCTGCAAAATGTTTGCCCACTCAATAAGCTATCTATTTCATTTTGCAGATTTTTTTAATGCTCTTCACGCATTGATTTTCCTCCCATCTTTGTATCGACGGCAAACGTCGATACGTTACACTCGGTACTTTCCACCAAGTCGTTAATGTAGATTGTAAGTAGTTTGATCCCAGCACTGACCCATGAAGCACCCCCCTGGTTACTGATTGCCATCCTAAGAATGAACCATTTATTCCTACTCTCTGTTTTCTGTTCATGAGGCAATCCCCTATCAATGCTAATAAATTTCCACCAAGCACGTGAACCTTTATCGTGTGCATTAATATTTTACGTCGCACGTTGTCAAAGGCTTTCTAGAAGTCCATATATACCACATCCACTGGTTCCCCTTCATCCACCCTGTTTGGTATGTCCTCAAAGAATTTTAGCCAATGTGCCAAACATGAATTCCCTGCATGAATCCATGCTGACTCTGCCTGACCTCATTTTGCTTCTCCAAGTTTCCTGCTACGGCTTCTTTAATAATGGACTTCAACATCTTCCCATTCACAGAAGTTAGGCTAACCGGTCTATAGATATTTGCGTTTTTCTCGGCCGCCTTTTTTAAATAGGGGTGTTAATTTTGCTCTTTTCCAATCTGCTGAGACCATCCCAGAATCCAGGGAATGTTGGTAAATTACAGCCAATGCATCCACTATTCCTGCCGCTACTTCTCTTCAGACCCTAGGATGCAAGCCATAGGATGCAGGGGACTTATCTGTCTTTAGTCCCATTAGCTTACTTAGTGCCACATCTTTACTGAATTTGATTGTGTTAAGTTCCTTCCCCTCTATAGCCCCTTGACTATCTATTGTTGGCATATTATTAGTGTCTTCTACCATAAAAAATAATACACTATATTTGTTCATAGTTTCTGCCATCTCCAGTTTCCCATTACTAATTACCCAGTTTCGTCCTCTTAGGAACCAACATTTAGCTGAGCCACAATTTTCATTTTTATAAACCTATAGAAACTCTTGCTATGTGTTTTTATATTTCGTGTTAGTTTACTTTCATAGTCTATCTTCCCATTCCTGATCATTTTTTGTCATTCTTTGTTTGCTTTTAAATTCTTTCCAATCTTCTGCCTCGCACTAGTTTTGGTCCTATTTTGAATTGGATACCGTTCTTTATTTCATTAGTTAGACATGGAAGGCTATGTTTACTCTTTCGCTGTTTCCTCCTCAGTGGAATATATTTTTCTTGAGAGTTGTGAAATTTCTCATTTTTTGTACACCGCTGTTCATCAACCATTGATCAACCTAATGATTGGACACGCGGTTTTGTTTTATAAAGTTAATATATAATTAACTAGCATATAATGCATCCAGGACAAGACTCGAACCTGCAAACTTCTGGTAACTTTCTGATTGACATAAGAATCACAGACCATATTAAGTAAGTCACATAGTACTGCAATTAACATTCATGTAATGACGATAATGATAGATTCAAGCTCCTGATTATATTTAATTCAGTTCCATTATTTACAATCCAACAGCGGATGTGAACCATTCACTGATTGAAATACGAGAAGTCGGGAAGTCGAAACATAATCAAAGCATTTCCTCACCTCCTCCTTTCCAGCTTTTCTGCTGCCCTCGGGACATCTCTTTGCATCTTGACCTCCGCATAAAACCTCCGAATTCAATTAAATTAAACCACAGCTGAGGCTCTTAATCTATGTCGCTGACTGCATTGCACCAACTCCCTCCCCCGTCGGTGCCACACGTTTGCTCCCGAGCTGTCTTCTTGAGGAGTGTCCCCATCCGTAACATCCTCCGTCACCACCGCTACGTTCACCCGTCAGTTGCTGAAATCCTGACCATCCCTTCGTTATCTCTGACTTGTTCATATGGACATATTTTTGAGCGATTGGAGAGCAAAAGGTTATGGTGTACGTGATGGGAAGTATAGCTTTCTCCATGATCAGATGAGACATGATCAAATACATTGGCAAAGTGGGCTCGAGGGGCCAAATGGCCTACTTCTTATACTGTTTTTTATGTTCTTATGGTATAAAACGATAATTTGATACTGAGCCACATCGGGAGAAATAAGAATAGATCAGGATATCTCCAACGCACTCCTTTCTGGCCTCCAACGACCTACCCTACGTAAACTTGAGGTTATCCCAAATCTCTCTGGCTGTATCCAAACTGGCATCAATCCCATTCACACAGCACCCTGATGCTCGCTCAACGATATTGGCTCGCGCTGAAGCAATGCTTAGATTTCAACATTATCATTGTTGTTTTCACATCTCGTCATGTCCTCGCCCCTCCCAATGCCATTAATCTCCTCCATCCCTATTACCACTGGAGATATAGACACTCTTCTAATTCTGCCATCTTGAGTATACCTGATTACAATCGTTCAACAATCGCTGGACAAATAGCTAACAGCCCTACTCCGACCTTCAAAACGAGGTCCGTAGCCCTGTAGGATACGGTTCTATAAGTGCGATTCCAAGTACGTTATAAATAATGGTGAGGGGTTCTGCATCTACAATCCTTTCAGCTCGTGAGTTCCAGAAACCCATCATCATCTGGATAAATTTATTCCCCTTATCTCCTTTCTAATCATGATACCAACTAATTGCATCGATGTGCCTGGTTTTTGATCACTCACCTAAGGCAAATATTCATTCTAATGTCCTTGCTACCCATTCTATCTAGGGTCCTCATATTTCATGCACTTCAATTCAAATTTCCATCAGCCTCCTCAATTCCAATCAAAGTAAAACACAGTTCATCCAATCTTTCCTCATAGCTTCAATTTTCCACTTTATGCATCATCCTCGTAATGTCCTTTGTGCCCTCTCGAGTGCAATCAAATTTTTCCTGTAATTTAGTGAGCAGAATTGCAGCAGTACTGTAGCTGTGCCTAAAATATTGTTTTGCAGTTGTTCCGTAACTTCCCTGCTCTTACATTCTATCCCTCGGCTAATAAAGTAAATGATTCCATAGGCCTTTTTAACTGCATAATCGACCTGTCCTCTAACTTTAAGGATCTGAGGGCACACACTCGAAGGTCCCTCTGTTCTTCCACACCTCTCAGTATCCTGCAATTTTGTGTGTATTCGCTTGCCTTATTGCACCTCCCAGATTGTTTTAGCTCACACTTCCCTGGATTGATTGCCAAGTTTCTCTTTTCTACCCAACTGACTGGTCAATCGATAATTTCCTGCAGTCTAAACTTCCTTCATCACTGTCAAGCACACAGACAATTGTTGTATCTTTTGTGAACTTCTTTACCATGCTCCCTACATTTATGTCGAAATCATTAATGTGAACTGCAGAAAACAAGGGACCGAGAACTGTACCCTACGAACCCCATTGGAAGTAGCCTTCCATTCGCAAAAGGATTACATGAACAATTGTCTTCCTCCCACTGAGGCAATTGTCGATCCGATTTGCCACACTCACTTAAATACAATGGGCTTTTAGTTTTTTGATCAGCCTGCCATGTGAGACTTTGTCAAAAGTCTTGTTAAAATCTATGTGGATTACTTCAAATGCACTGCCCGTATCGTACTTCTTTGTTACCTCCTCAAAAAATCAATGAATTAAGTCAGACACGACCTTCCCTTAACAATTCGATGCTGACTGTTGTTTTGAATCAATGTCTTTCAAAATGAAGGTTTTTACTGTCCCTCAGAGTTGCTTGCAATAATTTTCCCATCACCAGGATTAAACTAACTGTCTTTAATTAATCGCTGTTTCTCTTTCTCCCTTTTTAAATAATGGTACAACGTTAACAGTTATCCGATGTTTTTTACCCTCTCCTGCACCTAGGGATGTTGCTCAAATGATCGTCAGACCCTCCGCAATTTTGCCACTTGCTTCTTTTAATAGCCTAGGATATATTTCATTGCGTCCTGGAGATGTATTTACATTTGTAGATACCAAACCCCTAATCATTGCTCCCTTACTATGTTTATCCAATATTACATCCTCTTCTTCCTTACCTTTAACGTTGGCATCGTCGCCCCCCTTTATTAAACCGGTGCAATACTTTGGTTAAGTACCATTCGCACATACTCATCATCCACACATAGATTACCATTTGGTCGCTAAATGCCATATTCTGCCCGTCGTTATCCACTTCTATTTACGTAATTGTGAAATATCTCTGGGTTTTCTTTGATTCAACGTGCCAGTATTTTTCATGCCTTGCCTTTTCTTTCCAAAATTCATTTTTAATTTCACCTCGAAGCTTTCTGCAGTACTGGGCTCTCGATTGCTGAAAAAAGCTTTCTCTCTTTGCCTTATCGTTCACGTTATGCATCTTGTTATCCAGGCGGCTCTCGATGTGGCACAGTTGCCGTTTTTATTTCTAGGAACATGTTGACACTGAACTGGTATCTCCTTCTTGAATGTCTCCCACTGCTCTGACACTCAAACTGGTATCTCCTTCTTGAATGTCTCCCACTGCTCTGACACTCATGTACCTTCAATGAGCTGTTTCACGTCCACTTTTTCTATTCATCGAAACATATAATCACAGAAATTTACTGCACAGAAGGAGGCCATTTCTGCCCGTCGCGTTTGCACCGTCCAATAAAGAGCTATCAAGCCTAATCCCACTTTCTACCTCTTGATCCACAGACCTGTAGTTTACGGCACTTCAGATACACATCCGAATACTTTCGAAATGTGGTAACCGTTTTTGCATCTACCACCCTTTCAGGCAGTGCGATCCAGGACAATTCGGCTCTCACGACCCCTCCCCCAATCAGCACCACCATGATCTGTTTGAAGAAATTTCCAGCACCTCCCACTAAACCACCTACCCATTTCTTTAAAGCTTTGCCTCTTCTTTGTTGACCACCTCTGCTAAGGGAAAAAAGATCCTCCCTATCCACTTGATCTAGGCACCTCCTAATTAAACACCTTAACAACCTCTCCCCTCAGTCTCCTATGTCTCAGAGAAAATAAAACCAGCCTGTCTAATCTTACCCCAGAGCTAAAATTCCCCATTCCAAGCAACATCCTGGTAAATCTACTATGTACCCTGTCTCGTGCAATCACGTGTTTCCTGTAATATGGTGACCAGAACTTCACGCAATACTCCAGCTGTGGCCTAACTGTTTTATACAGTTCAAGCATAACCTACCTCCTCTTATATGCTATGCCTCGTAAATTAAGGAATGTATTCCGGATGCTTTCTTAACGCACTTTTCTGCCTGTGCTGCTACATTCATGGGTATGTGGACATACATTAAACATTCCCTTTGTTAGTGTACACTTTTCAGTGCCCTACCATTTAATGTGTATTCCCTTGCAGTGTTCGCCATCCGCAAATACATTACCTAATACTTCTCCGTATTGAATTCCATTCACCCGCTTCTGCCCACGTGATTACTTCATTGATAACTAGCTGCATTCAAGAACGTTCTTCTTCATTATCATCCACACAGCCAATGGTTTTGTCATCTGAAAAAGTTTTAATCATACCCCCTTCATTCACATCTAAATCATTGATGTTTACTTCAAAAATCAAGGAGCCATGAGGAGACCCACTCGAGCAGCCCTCCAGTTGCGAAAACACCTTTACCCTTTGCTTGCTACCCCCAGGAGCATTTTGGATCCAACTTGCTACTATGCATTGGATTTCATGGGATTTTACTTTCCTGAGCAGTCTGCTATATGTAACCTTGCCGAAAGCCTTGCTAGGATCCATAGACACTACCTCAAATGCGCTACACTTATGGACAATCCATGTCTGAAAATGTAATCAATTTAGTCTTGCAGGACCTTCCATGAAAACATCTACGCTGTCTTTCCTTGACCAAACCGAGACTTTCTAAAAGAATATTAATCCTTTAACTCAGAATTTTTTCCAATAATCTTTCCACAACCGAGGTTAGGATGATTGGTGTGTAATCGATCATCGATCCCTTTCTCCCTATTTGAACAAAGATACGACAATAGCAGTCCTCCAGTCCTCTGGCACCACACCTGTAGCCAGAGAGTATTATTATGGTCAGACCCCCTGCTATTTCCTCTTTTGCTTCTCTTAACAGCCTGGGTACATTCCACGTGGCCCTGTGGATTTTTACAATTTCAAAGCTGTTAATCCGCATAAGACTACCACTCTTACTATGTTTATTTCATTTAATATTTTACTTTCCTCCCCCCCCACCCCCCGATTGAAACAGCTACATCGCCGCTCTCTTTTAATAAATAAAATGCAAAGTATTCATTCAGAATCATAAACAAATATTCCACCTCTGCACATAGATTACTTTACGGTCTCTAATGAGCCCTACCCAATCTTTAGATATCGTCTTGCTCTTAATATATATTTAAAACTTTGGGTTTTCGTTGATTTTATTGCCAAAATATTTTCATGCACTCACTTTGCTTTCCAAATTCTTTTTTAATTTCACGGTTGCACTTCCAATAATCTTCTTGTCTTTCTGACGCATTGATGCTTCGCTATGGCATAAGCCCCCATATTTTCCTGTATTCTACACTGTAAGCACCTTGGTTTCAAGGGGGCTCTGGATTTGCTAGTCCAACCCTCTTTCTTTGAGGGAAGGTAGTTGCTCGGAACCCTGAGGAACTGCTCCTTGAATGCCTCCCAATACTCTGGCACCGTTTTGGCTTCAAATATCTGTTTCCAGTCAATGTTGGCTAAACCTTATCCCTGCTTAACAGATTTGGCTTTTGCCCAATTGAGATTATTTATTCCTTGTGAAAACTTGTATTTTTCCACAACTACACTAAATCTAACTGAATTATGATCTTATGATCACTAGTACCAAAATGCTGTCCTATTTATACCCCTTCCACCCGCTCAGCTTCATTTTTTGAAACTAAGTCAGAATCGCCCCTCCTTTCTTTGGCTTGCAACAAAATGGCAAATAAAGATCTGCTGAATGCATTTTAGGAATTCTGCCCCTATATGCAATTCGCACTAATTATATCCCTGTTAAGATTAGTGTAGTTGAAATCGACTTCTATTCCTCCACTGTAACGTTGCCAACAATTTTGCTCTGCTCTTTCATTCTGACTGGTCGCGTTCGAAGTACCCTCCCAGCAGTGTGATCGCCATGGTTATGTTGTTCAATTGATCCCATCTCTCTAGAATTGATGATCCATCAAGCATAATATCTCTCCTCAGCTGCAATGGTTTCCTTAATCAACAATTGGAAGTATCCCCTCCATTCGTTTTTATCCCCCTCTCTCTCCCGCCCAAAAATCACATCAGCAGAAATGTTGACCTCCCATACCAGCCCTTCTTTCAGCCATATCTCCGTAATCGGTATAAAATCAAACTCATCACTGGCACGTGGCGTTAGGAGTAATCCCGAAATTACTACTTTTGGGGTCCTGCTTTTTAATCTCTCTCCTAGCTCGCTACAATCTCCCTGAAGTGCCTGATCCATCTTTCTCCGATATCATTGGTACAATAATGGACCACAGCCTTTGAATTTCACTCCCTCCCGCCATCATCCCCTGCAGCCGCTCAGTTCAAAACTTGACTCTGCACCATGTTGGCAACATACCATACTGGGATGACGTCTGTGGCCTGTCTGCTCCACTTATAATCGAATCTTTTACTATTACTGCTCTTACACTCTTCTCCCCCAATCCCCGCCCCACTGTGCAGCTGTGACAGCAGTCCTACTGTGGAATTAGCTATCACTGCATTCCCAGATGAACCATCGCCCCACCAGTACTGAGAACAGAATGCTGCTCGGGGAGCGAGATGCACTCGGGGGACTTCTATAATACCTGGCTGATCCTCCACTTCTGCCTGATGACCACACATCCATTTCCTGCCTGCACTCTCTTAAGCTGCCAAGTGAACATCTCAAGAAACATGCTATCCAAGAAGGTCTCGGTCTTGCGGAGTCACTGCAGTGATTCTCCCATTGATACCCCTTTCATCTGCCCAGCTTAGTTGCCTAAAACGACGTAAAGAATCGCCCTCTTCCTTGTTGGGCTTGCTACATACAGGCTAAAAAAAGTTCTCCTGAATGCAACTTAGGAATTCTATGCTGTCTATACCTTTTACACTGAATGTATCCCAGTTAATATTACAGTAAATGAAATCACCCAATATTACTGCAATATGTTCATGAATCTGTTAGACATTTGCCAACACATTGCTCTTTCTATCTCCCTCAGATTTTTTGGGGGCCTACTATGCACTCCCAGCAATATGGTTGTTCGATTCTTCATTTAGCTTCATTTGAAGATCACTCTATCATGTCACCCCTTCTCATAGCTGCAATATTTTTAGGAATCAACATTGCCACCCCATCCTTCTTAATCCTATCTCTATCTTGTTTGAAAACCTGTAACCAGGAATGTTGAGATGCAAATACTGCTCCTCTTTATGCCATGTTTCAGTAATTGCGAAGATATCATGCTTTCACATAACAATCTGTGCCGTCAGCACCGCTGCCGTATTCACCATACTCCTTGCATTTAGGAATATGCCATTATGCACAGCCAAACGTATGTATTGTCTATATTCCAATCATTGTTTGCTCTGTCTTTCGAAATGCCATACTAATTTTCGACCTTCCAGCTCTAGCTGTGCTTTCCTCCTTTCTGATTAAATGCACATCTTCGAAAGGAGAAGTGACTGGAAGGCAGTTTCCATGGAATGCCGCAGGTCTCAGTCGTAGTCACCTTGCGTTTAGAGCTATATATCAATGATTTAGACATAAATGTAGGGGGTGTGATAAAGACGTTTTTAGATTATACTAAAATCGGCTGTGTGGTTGATGATGAAGAGGAAAACCAGAGATTGTTGGGCAGAACAGTAGAACCATGAATTCAATCATGAGGAGTCTGATGTAATTTACTTGGCTATCAAGGCAAGGGAATACAAAATCAATGATAGGACACTCAGATATATAAGGGAGCAGGGGGTCCGTGGAGTGAAGTGTCACAGATCCATGAATGTGGAACGACAGTTGGTTAAGAAGGCATACGGAATAATTATTTATTAGGTGAGGCATACTCTTTTGAGCAGAGAGGTTATGCTTCAACTGGTAAAACAACATTTGGGCCAAAGCCAGCGTATTGCTTGCAGTTCTGTTCAGCACATTATAGGAAATATGTGATTGTACGAGAGAGCAACTGCACAGATTGATGAGTAGGCGAGCATCCTACTGCTGAAGCACCAATGTTCGGATGTATACTTAATTTTACTTTCCAAACTCTGCAACTTATATGCAATCATTTTATTTCATATTTGATCAGGGGACACCTCAGCAACATAAAACGCAATTTGCAGCAGATGCTATATGGAATTGTTCAATAAATAATAGAAACACTCAGCAGGTCAGGGAACATAGTTGGCGAGAGAAAGACTGGGTTTACCTCTCAGGCAAATTAGCTCTCGGCAGATCGAACGTTTTGCAGCATTACATCAAAGCATTGTGTGAGTTTCCTTTCAAACTATTAAGCAGCTTAAAAACAACACGAATAATATACTAGCAACGTCACAAAAAATGTTATCACCCATATGGGGGTCGAGCAACATCACGCTGCAGCCAACTGTGGTAAACGTCAGTACTATGAGCAGCTAAATTCAACATACTTTTGTGCACTCGGCTGATATTTCCGCGACGATTCAATTCTTGGAACCATCCTTCAAGTATGTGCACGAATCTCTCTGCATACAGCCTGTAATTATCAATCATTCACTATCCTATCGGCAATTATGGTGCATATGTTACTGTGTGCCACAAATCGTCACGGCATCAACGCAGTTCTATGTGCCTGGTCTGCGGCGGATTACCTAGTCATATGCAGACAACGTTCGTGCCCATCTTTTCATGTGGACGAAGCATTGGTGTTGATACCTTTGCTTTCTGAGAGCAGTGATATGAGCGGTTTGTTTTCTGTTCCGATCTCGAACTGGAGACCAAATAGTTATTTGTGCATTTTCTTAACGCCGTGTACACAAGCCAGCGCTTCTTTCTCCATCATGCTATCGTCTCTTTCAGCCTTGGACAAATTTCAGGTTGCAGATGCAACTGGTTGCAGTTTGCCTGACACATTTGCTTGCAGTGACACATTTGCTTGCAGTAACACATAACCGACCGTGTAAGACTACAGGTCACTTGCTGATACCAAATATTTACATAGTCATACAATACACGTAGTTTCTTGGAGCACGGCATGTGTCTTGCCTTCTGAAATTATGTTTCTTGAGATTTACCCCAATCCCAGTAGTCACCCTTGCGTAGCATCTAATGCAAAGGTTCCAGCAAAGTACTCAACCCCGGTAGAAAGTTAATAAAGTAGTTGAGGAGTCCCAGGAACGAACGCATCTCCGTCACGTTTTGTGGTTTGCGTGCATTCTTGAAGGCCTCCGCCTTGGAGTCTGTGGGACTGATGTCGTCCATCACAATTTGTTTCCACAGAAAATCGACCTCTTGCACCTGGAAAACATACTTGAAGCGTTTCAGCCTGAGTCCCACTCGGTCCAGTCGCTTTCGAACCTCTTCCAGGTTGTGCAATTGATCGGTGGTGTTTCGACCAGTGATAAGATGTCGTCCTCGAATACGACTATAATAGAAGCGATTTCAGCAGAATCTCCATGTTCCTCTGGAAGATGGCCGCTGCCAAGCGAATCCCAAAGGGGCAGCTGTGATTCACGAACAGTCCTTTGTGCATGTTGATGCAGGTCAACTTCTTTGACGGTTCAGCAAGCTCTTGCTTCAAGTAAGCGGAGGTGAGGTCTAGCTTGGTCAACGCCCTTCCCGCTGCTAGCGTTCCGAATAAGTCCTTCGCTTTGGGTACTGGATACTGATCCTGTAACGAGACTCGGTTGATAATCATCTTGCGGTATACGCAGATTCTGACCAACCCATCGCTGTTAGCACCGGCACGATTGGACTGGCCCACTCGTTGAAAGCGACTTGCGATATGATTCCCTCTTGGTGAAGTCTGTCCATCACGATTTCGACTTTCCATCGCACCATATATGGGACTGCACGGACCTTGTGGTGAACGGGCCAATCCGCAGGAAAAAGGTGGATCTCCACTGTGAAGTTGCCGGTGCCTGGCTCAAATAGAGCCAAGAATTGTTTGGCATGTGGGCGCACATGGCGACATCCGCCAAGGACACGTCTTTAAGTCGCGCCAGTTCTACAGGAACTTGCCGAGCCAGCTCCAGCCGAACAGCATAGGGCCATCGCCTGGTGCAATCCATAGTGGTAAATCATATACCATTCCGTCATACAATACTTCCACTGCCGCACTGTCTGTGATAGATATGAGTTATTTGGTGTAAATGCAAAGTGGAGTGTGAACCGCGCTCAGTTTTGGCCTCCATGCCTTGTTACTCCACAGTTTATCAAAGGCCATCTTGCTGATTATCGATTGGCTTGCTCCCCTACGCAGTTTCATCGAGATTGGAATGCTGATAAGTTTGAATTTTATCATTATCGGAGGGCTTTTGGTGGTGAAGATGTGTTCCCCATGCACTTCCTTCTCATCCTTCAGCTGAGTTGCCTCTACTGCTCGTTCAGCGTGGTCTGCACTGGATCCGTCGCTCTCTGCTGATTGTGCCACATTGTGAGTCCAAGGTCGCTTGCACAATCGCTGAAGGCGCTCCATTGTCCTACAGCGACTACACACATTGTGCTCAAAACGATATTGATGGGCTCTGCGACTGTCCCCGTATCAGCAGTATGGCGTTAATGGATTCACATTACCGTTCCCCAGCGGGCTTTAAGTCACCCTAGCCCTTTCGTTACAATCCTGCCTGCTGAAGGAATTATTTTATGCACAGTACTTGCCGCTTACCTCGATTGTGTGATGATATCTGCTTTGTGTTGTCGCTCTTGGATATGAAGGCCTGGGCTATCATGATGGCCTTGCTCAGTTCCAGGGATTTGGCAGACAGCAACTTGCGAAGGATGCCTTCGTGGCAAATTCCATGTATGAAAAAACCCGCAACATTTCACCGAAGGATCCTGCAAATTCGCACTGCCCCAGAAGGCGTTTAAGGTCAAGGATTAAACTCAACACGGTGCGGCCAACGGAGCGATCGTACGTGTAAAAGCCATACCTGACCTCTCCTGGGGCTTGAGGTGATCCTTAGCAAGCGTGCAGAGCTATGTGTACGATTTATCCGTTAGTTTGGCCGGTGCCTGCCAGTTCTTACGGAGGCCATATACCAATGACCCACATATGGTGAGGAGAATCGCCATGCGCTTGATCCCTGTTTCAGGCGTGACCTATTTGTTGCCACAAAGTACAGGTCGAGGCGCTCAACGAAGGCGTCCCAATCATCATCCTCACTAAATCTCAAAAGAATACCAACGGCAGCCATTTCCGCGTGAAATTTAGTGGTTGTAACTCGTCGCCAGTTGTTATGTTTGGAATATATCCACGAGGCTGTGCTGTAGATCTAAACCAGTGCGACCTTGGTCTGTTTAATATAACCCCAAAGTGAGGCAGCAACGTGGTGGACTGCCTTTTAATGCCTGGTTAATGCCAGGTTACACACACATGACTCATAGGTCTTCCACAGGTGTGCCCTCTGTTGGCAAGTCTTACACACAAGTAAGGTTCACATACATAACAATAACCATCACATAATCCCCCACCACCACGCTTCTCGGGGGTTAGCATTCACCACAAACATAACTGGACAATCATCATTTTAGGTAGCCCTCTAAAAGTGAGTTATTTGGAGACTGAACAGTCCAATAAGGTAATTACAGTCTCTGTCACAGGTCGGACAGTCATTCGTTGAAGGTAAAAATGGGTAGTGAGTCTGGTTTGCCACAAGTTCCTTCCACCGCTTGCTTGTTGCATGCATTCGGGGACGAAACTCAAGTTGCTCAGTGCCCTCCCGGATGCTCTCCCTTCAATTGGGATGGTCTTTCGCCAGGGACGACCAGGTTTCGGTGGAGAAGTTGCATTTTATCAAGAGGCTTGATGGGTGTGCTTGAAATGATTTCTATGCCAAACTGTGCTTCGCTTGCCGTGTAGGATTTCCGAGCAGAGCGCTCGCTGTGGGAATATTGCATCAGCCATGTGAAAATGAGGCCTGCTCAATGGAGCTGGTTGAGTATGGTCAGTGCTTAAATGCTGGAGATGTCGGCCTGATCACGGACACACATGTTGGTGCGTCTGTCCTGGGCCATTTGAAGGATCTTGCTGACACATCTTTGGTGGTATTTCTCCAGCGATTTGTGCCGTAACATGTAACTATTCACAATGGCAGAAGCTGTTCCAGGTGGATAAAGTGGGGCATGAATGCCGGCATGGAATGCTTGGGCCAAATGTCCTGTCTCTGTGTCGTTGATAATGATGCAGAAAGCTGCAAACTGCAGGAATAAACCAATGCCCTGGTCAGGTGGGCAGAACAGTGGCAAATAGAAATATAGAAACAGAAAATAGGTGCAGGAGTAGGACATTCGGCCCTTCGAGCCTGCACCGCCATTCAATGAGTTCATGGCTGAACATGCAACTTCAGTACCCCACTCCAGCTTTCTCGCCATACACGTTGATTCCCCGAGTAGTAAGGACTACATCTAACTCCTTTTTGAATATATTTAGTGAATTGGCCTCAACAACATTCTGTGGTAGAGAATTCCACAGGTTCACTACTCTCTGGGTGAAGACGTTTCTCCTCATCTCGGTCCTAAATGGCTTACCCCTTACCTTTAGACTGTGAACCCTGGTTCTGGACTTCCCCAACATTGGGAACATTCTTCCTGCTTCTAACCTATCTAAAGCCGTCAGAATTGTAAACGTTTCTATACGATCCCCTCTCATTCTTCTGAATACCAGTGAATACAAGCCCCGTTGATGCGAGAGGTCGTGATGCGGAGCGGCAGCGTCCCAGGCCTACAAAAGGCCAGCGTGTGTCGGGGAGGCCCAGTTGAAGGTCGAGATGCGGACCGGCAGTGTCCCAGGCCTACAAAAGGCCAGCCTTAGTCGGGGAGGCCCAGCGGGAGGTCGAGAGGCGGAGCTGCCGAGGCCGAGGCCTACAAAAGGCCAGCGTGAGTCGCAGAGCCTCAGCGGGAGGTCGAGAGGTGGAGCGGCAGCGTCCCAGGCCTACAAAAGGCGAGCGTGAGTCGGGGAGGCCCAGCGGGAGGACGAGAAGCGAAGCGGCAGCGTGCCAGGCCTACAAAAGGCGTGCTTGTGCATCTGCAGCGGGGCGAGAAAACAAAAAAGGAGTAGAAAGTAATCAAAAGATAGCTTATCTTTTTATTTTTTTTATATCTGTAAATAAACTGTTAACATTGTTGTCGCCAAATTAAGTTCATCTCAGGGTTAATTCACGGCAGGAGATCTCGGACACGTGATATACACCTCCTGTACTATGTGGGATCTGAGGGACACATCCGGTGTACCTGACAACTACATCTGTGGAAATGTATTTGCGTCCAGCTCCTGACGGGCCACGGTGCATAATTGGAGCTGAAGGTGGATTCACTCTGGAGCATCCACGATGCTGAGAATGACGTGATTAGCACGTGTAGCGAGTTTGTCTTACTGCAGGGAAAGGGTCCACAAACAGATAGTGAATGGAAGACCAACAGGAAGAGCAGTGCAAGGAAGATAGTGCAGTGGTGTACTGCGGTCATCCCCCTGCAAACAGATACACTGCTATGAGTACTGTTGAGGGGGATGACTCATCAGGGGAGGGCAACAGCAGCCAACTTCATGGCACCGTGGCTGGCTCTGCTGCACAGGAGTGCAGGAAAAAGTGTGGGAGAGAGAAAGTGATAGGGGATTCAATTGTAAGGGGAAAAGACAGGCGTTTCTGCGGCCGCAAAAGAGACTCCAGGATTGTATGTTTCCTCCCTGGTGCAATGGTCAAGAATGTCTCGGAGCGGGTGTAGGACATTCTAAAAAGGAAGGGTGAACAGATAGTTATCGTGGTGCAAATTGGTGCAAAAGATAGGTAAAAAACGGGATGAGGTCCTACAAGACGAATTTAAGGAGCTAGGAGCTAAATCAAAATGTCGGACCACAAAATGTGTAATCTCAGGATTGCTACCAGTGCCACGTGCTAGTCAGCGTAGGAATCGCAGGATAGCTCAGATGAATACGTGGCTTTTGCAGTGGTGTAGGACGGAGGGATTCACATTCCTTGGACATTGGAACAGTTTCTGGGGGAGGTTTGACCAGTACAAACCAGATGGTCTGCACCGAGGCAGGACAGGAACCAATGTCCTCGCAGGAGTGTTTGCTAGTGCTCTTGGTGATGAGTTGAACTAATATGGCAGGGGAATGGGAACCAATGCAGAGAGACGGAGGGAAACAAAATGGAGACTTTGGAACAGACAGAAAGGAGATGAGTAAAAGTGGCGTGCAGAGAAACACAAGGCAAAAGACAAAAATGGCCACGTTGCAGCAAAATTCTAAAGTGTCAAATTGTTTTAAAAAGGCAAGCCTTAAAGCTCTGTGCCTCAATACGAGGAGTATTCGGAATGAGGTGGACGAATTACCTGTGCAGACAGCAGTTAACGGATACGATGTAGTTGGCACCATGGAGACATCGCTCCAAGATGACAAAGACTGGGAAGTCAACATCCAAGGGTACTCAGCATTGAGGAAGGATAAACAGAAAGGAAAAGGAGGCGCGGTGGCGTTGCTGGTTAAAGAGGAAATAATGCAATTGTAAGGAAAGACATTAGCTTGGATGAAGTGGAATCGATATGGGGAGAGCTGCAGAATACCAAAGGGCAAAAAACGTTAGTGGGAGTTGTGTACAGACCTCCAAACAGTAGTAGTGATGTTAGGGAAGGCATCAAACATGAAATTAGGGGTGCGTGCAATAAAGGTGCAGAAGTTATAATGGGTGACTTTAATATGCACATAGATTGGGTCAACCAAACTGGAAGTAATACGGTGGAGGAGGATTTCCTGGATTGCATAGGGATGTTTTTTTAGACCAATATGTCGAGAAACCAACTAGGGGGGAGGCCATCTTAGACTGGGTGTTGTGTAATGAGAGAGGATTAATTAGCAATCTCGTTGTGCGAGGCCCCTTGTGGAAGAGTGACCATAATATGCTGGAATTCTGCATTAGGATGGAGAATGAAACAGTTAATTCAGAGACCATGGTCCAGAACTTAAAGAAGGGTAACTTTGAAGGTATGAGGCGTGAATTGGCTGAGATAGATTGCCGAATTATACTGAAGGGGTTGACTGTGGATGGGCAATGGCAGACGTTTAGAGACCGCATGGATGAACTACAACAATTGTACATTCCTGTCTGTCGTAAAAAGAAAAAAGGGAAGGTGGCTCAACCATGGCTATCAAGGGAAATCAGGGATAGTATTAAAGCCAAGGAAGTGGCATACAAATTGGCCAGAAATAGCAGCGAACCCGAAAACTGGGAGAAATTTAGAACTCAGCAGAGGAGGACAAAGGGTTTGATTAGGGCAGGGAAAAATAGAGTAGGAGAGGAAGCTTGCAGGGAACATTAAGACGGATTGCAAATTTTCGATAGATATGTAAAGAGAAAAAGGTTAGTAAAGACAAACGTAGGTCCCCTGCAGTCAGAATCAGGGGAAGTCATAACGGGGAACAAAGCAATGGCGGACCAATTGAACAAGTACTTTCGTTCGGTATTCACTGAGGAGGACACAAACAACCTTCCGGATATAAAAGGGGTCGGAGGGTCAAGTAAGGAGGAGGAACTGAGGGAAATCCTAATTAGTCGGGAAATTGTGTTGGGGAAATTGATGGGATTGAAGGCCGATAAATCCCCAGGTCCTGATGGACTGCATCACAGAGTACTTAAGGAGGTGGCCTTGGAAATAGTGGATGCATTGACAGTCATTTTCCAACATTCCATTGACTCTGGATCAGTTCCTATGGAGTGGAGGGTAACCAATGTAACCCCACTTTTTAAAAAAGGAGGGCGAGAGAAAACAGGGAATTATAGACTGGTCAGCCTGACATCGGTATTGGGTAAAATGATAGAATCAATTATTAAGGATGTCATAGCAGTGCATTTGGAAAAAGGTCACATGATAGGTCCAAGTCTGCATGAATTTGTGAAAGGGAAATCATGCTTGACAAATCTTCTGGAATTTTTTGAGGATGTTTCCAGCAGAGTGGAAAAGGGAGAACTAGTTGATGTGGTATATTTGGATTTTCAGAAGGCTTTCGACAAGGTCCCACACAATAGATTAACGTGCAAAGTTAAAGCACATGGGATTGGGGGTAGTGTGCTGACATGGATTGAGAACTGGTTGTCAGACAGAAATAAAGAGTAGGAGTAAATGGTGAATTTTAAGAATGGCAGGCAGTGACTAGTGGGGTACCGCAAGGTTCTGTGCTGGGGCTCCAGCTGTTTGCATTGTACATTAATGATTTAGACGAGGGGATTAAACGAAGTATCTCCAAATTTGCGGATGACACTAAGTTGGGTGGCAGTGTGAGCTGCGAGGAGGATGCTATGAGGATGCAGAGCAACTTGGATAGGATAGGTGATTGCGCAAATGCATGGCAGATGAAGTATAATATGGATAAATGTGTGGTTATCCACTTTGATGGTAAAACAGAGAGACAGACCATTATCTGAATGGTGACAGATTAGGAAAAGGGGAGGTGCAACGAGACCTGGGTGTCATGGTACATCAGTCATTGAAGGTTGGCATGCAGGTAGAGCAGGCGGTTAAGAAAGCAAATGGCATGTTGGCCTTCATAGCGAGGGGATTTGAGTACAGGGGCAGGGAGGTGTTGCTACAGTTGTACAGGGCCTTGGTGAGGCCACACCTGGAGAATTACGTACAGTTTTCGTCTGCTAACCTGAGGAAGGACACTCTTGCTATTGAGGGAGTGCAGCGAAGGTTCACCAGACTGATTCCCGGGATGGCGGGAATGACCTATCAAGAAATACTGGATCAACTGGGCTTGTAATCACTGGAGTTCAGAAAAATGAGAGGGGACCTCCTAGAAACGTTTAAAATTCTGACGGGGTTAGACAGGTTAGATGCAGGAAGAATGTTCCCAATGTTGGGGAAGTCCAGAACCAGGGGACACAGTCTAAGGATAAGGGGGCAGCCATTTACGAACGAGATAAGGAGGAATTTCTTCACCCAGAGAGTGGTGAACCTGTGGAATTCTCTCCCACAGAAAGTTGTTGAGGCCAATTCACTAAATATATTCAAAAAGGAGTGAGATGAAGTCCTTACTACTCGGGGAATGAAGGGGTATGGTGAGAAAGCAGGAATGGAGTACTGAAGTTGCATGTTCAGCCATGAACTCATTGAATGGCGGTGCAGGCAAGAAGGGCCGGATGGCCTACTCCTGCACCTGGTTTCTATCTTTCTATACTTCTATAAGAGAGGATTGATTAGCAATCTTATTGTGCCAGGCCCCTTGGGAAAGAGTGACCATAATATGGTGCAATTCTACATTAGGTGAAGAAGGAAACAGTTAATTCAGAGACCATGGTCCAGAACATAAAGATGGGTAACTTCGAAGGCATGAGGCGTGAATTGGCTAGGCTAGATTGGAGAATGATACTTCAGGGGTTGACAGTGGATGGGCAACGGCAGACATTTAAAGACCGCGTATATGAACTCCAACAATTGTACATCCCTGTCTGGCATAAACAATAATAAAGCGAAGGTGGCTCAACCGTGGCTATTAACGGAAATCAAGGATAGTATTAAAGCCAAGTTAGTGGCATAAAAATTGCCCGAAATATCAGCGTACCCGAGAACTGGGAGAAATTTTGAACTCAGCAGAGGCGGACAAAGGATTTGATTAGAGCAGGAAAAATAGAGTACGAGAAGAAGCTTGCAGGCATCATTGACATGTACTGCAACAGCCACTGTAGATATGTAAAGTGAAAAAGGTTCATAAAGACAAACGTAGGTCCCCAGCAGTCAGAATCAGGGGAAGTCATAACTGGTAACAAAGAAATGGCAGACCAATTGAACAAGTACTTCGATTCTGTATCTACTAAGGAGGACACAAAAACCTTCCAGATATAAAAGGTGTCAGAGGGTCTGGTAAGAAGGAGGTACTGAGGGAAATCCTTATTAGTCAGGAAATTGAGTTGGGGAAATTGATGTGATTGAAGGCTGATAATCTCCAGGGCCTGATGGTCTGTGTGCCAGAGTACTTAACGAGGTGGCCTTGGAAATAACGGATACATTGACAGTCATTTTCCAACATTCCATAGACTCTGGATCAGTTTCTCTCGAGTGCCAAAGTAAACGCACTTTTTAAAAAATGAGGGAGAGAGAAAACAGGGATTTATAGATCGGTCAGCCTGACATCGGTCGTCGGTAAAATGATGGAATCAATTATTAAGGATATCACAGCAGCGTATTTGGAAAGAGGTGACATGATAGGTCCAAGTCAGCATGGATTTGTGAAAGGGAATTCATGCTTGATAAATCTTCTGGAATTTTTTGAGGATGTTTCATGTAGAGTGGATAAGGGGGAACCAGTTGATGTGGTATATTTGGACTTTCAAAATGCTTTCGACAAGATCCCACACAAGAGATCAATGTGCAAAGTTGAAGCACTTGGGACTGGGAGTAGTGTGTTGACATGGATTGAGAACTGTTTGGCAGAAAGGAAGCAAAGAGTAGCATTAAATGGGTACTTTTCTGTATGGCAGGCAGTGACTCCTGGGGTACCACAAGTTTCTGTGCTGGGGCCACAGATGATTACATTGTACATTAATGATTTAGACGAGGAGATTAAATGTAGAATCTCCAAGTTTGCGGATAACACTAAGTTGGGTGGCAGTGTGAACAGCTAAGAGGATGCTATGAGGCTGCAGAGTGACTTGTATAGGATAGGTGAGTGGGAAAAGGCCTGGCTGATGAAGTATAATATGGATACATGTGAGCTTATCCACTTTGGTTGTAAAAACAGAGAGACAGACTATTATCTGAATGGTGACTGATTAGGAAAGGGGGAAGTGCAACGAGACCTGGGTGCATCAGTCACTGAAGGTTGGCATGCAGGTCGAGCAGGCAGTTAAGAAAGCAAATGGCATGTTGGCCTTCATAGCGAGGGGATTTGAGTACAGGGGCAAGGAGGTGTTACTAAAGTTGTACAGGATCTTGGTGAGGCCACACCTGGAGTATTGTGTACAGTTCCTATCTCCTAACTTGAGGAAGGACATTCTTGCTATTGAGGGAGTGCAGCGAAGGTTCACCAGTCTGATGGCCGGGATGGCGGGATTGATATATCAGCAAATAATTCAATTCGGATAATTGTGAAGTAATGTATTTGAGGAGGTCTAACAAGGCAAGGTAATGAACATTAATTGGTACGATGCTGAAATATGTAGGGGAAAAAAGGAACAGCTGATTGCAGATCCACAGATTCCTGAACGTAGCAAGCCAGGTAGATCATGTGGTTCAGAAGGCATGTTGAATATTTCACTTCATTTCTCGCGGCATTGAATACAAGAGCAAGGAGGTTATACTTGAACTGAATAAAACAGTTGGAGTACTGTGTTCAGAATGTTGCCTGGACTGGAGAATATTGCTTTAAGGAAAGATTGGAAATGCTGTTCTGTTTGCTATGGAACAGAGGACGCTGATGCGAGACCTTATTTCGGTGTATAAAATTATCAGAGACCAAAAAGGAGTGGGTAGGAAGAACTTGTCTCCCTTGGCAGAGTGGTTAACAACCACGGGAAATATATTTAATGTTCTTGGGGAAGTTCAGCTGTTGCGACAAGCTATGTGTTTGTCGTGGGAGTCTGGAACTCGCTGCCTGACTGGTTGGTAGTGGCAGGAACCCTCATTAACTTTAAAAATACTTGCATGAGCATTTAAAATTGCAGTACCCTACAGAGCGGACATCGAGTTGGAAAGTGGGATTCAGGCTGGGAAGGTCTTGGTCGGCCGGCACCTGCACGATGGGCTCAAATGTCCTCCTTCCATGCTGTCATTTTTTGCATTTCGACATGACAACAGTGGCCACAATTTAGATGCACTTAATTTGCTGCGAACTGCTTTGGGAAATCCTGAGGTGATATTCGCCGTAGAAATGAAAGTTTTTTTTCTTTCCCAGCGTCTGAAAAAAGTGCATATTAATAAGGCGGGCGAGCTCTATTTTTGGAGCCTGATGCGAACCATGCCAAAGTAGCGGGTTTTATTCACGTACTGGCTATTTATTTTATTCTTCGTGTTAAGGTGACAGTATTTTATAGCAGCTTAAACATTTCGGAAAACATCTCACACGGGACCTTGCAATACATTGAAGCAATGCTGCAAAACATTAGTTCTGCAGAGAGCTCATGGACCTGCGGCGTGTTTGAAGCATTTAATGGACGTTTGCTTATCATCCGCTGCTTTACTACGTCTCTTATTTCAATCACAGAATGGCTCACTGCCGGTGATTGGTCTGCAGTGGAAAATATCAAACAGCAATAAATACAATACCGGTGTGTAATCCCTCATTCTCACCATTACGCTGCTCTGAACTGCAACGAGCGCGTGACCATTTGGCTAAGGCGTCTCACCTTGGTGCAAACCCTAATGTTATCAGAAAATTGCAGATTTGAGGCTTGTGCGGGTGCTTTTGTAAAATGTTGTTCAACTTTAAAAATAAAACCATTAGCTGAAGGTGATTTCCTTGCAGGGCTCTTTATTAAAAGGTATTTTGTCATTCTATTTCCTGTGTATATTTCTCACTGATCTTTGCAAATAGTTTCCAACAAACCAACACTAATTAATGCCTGTAAATTAATAGTGTTGACAATTCGAACACTATAAGTGTAATAAAAGGCAGTGGAGAGAAGTCTGATCAGAGCCCATTGATCAAATCAAAGAGTGAAATATTCCCTTTTGAATCGCTGCGAGCAGGGTTCGAACCTGCGTGGGGAAACCCCATTGGATTTCAAGTCCAACGCCTTAACCACTCGGCCATCGCAGCTACAAGATGGATTCGTTATAACAGTCGAAAGATCGTTGCGAAATATCAGACAAATATACTTTTAGTCAACGTAATATCAGGCATTCAAAAATTGTGGGTTTGAGTCCCACCAGAGACAGATTTTAGGTCAGGATTTGATGTTTCCTGGGCAGCACAATCAAATTTGCAGCAAATCAATACTTCAGAGATGTGAAACTGCGGCCCCTGCACTTGCTGTTACACAACGTCTCCAATTATCCTCTGAATTCTCTGGGCGCACTGGGTCATTTGCACAGCAACAGGAGCAAGACATCGAGCCTCTGACAGGCTGAGTCCATTAACCGCTCAAAAACTTGCAAAGGACACGTGATAGAACAGTGGAACTCTTTTCGGTCGCGCGCAGCTGCTGCATAGATGACGAGAATGGATTGCCAAACCCACGAACCTGTTGCACAGAAAGAGGAGGAGGCCATTCAACCACTCGAGCCTATTGCATAGGACCAGGGGGATGACATTCCGTCCCTGATCCTGATGCACAGTGTAATATATTTGTTCGTGAGTTATCTGACACCAGAGTGCGCCACTGTCGGATGTCATTTAGGCAATCCATGAAGTCGGATCTTGTTCTTAACCGAAGTAGGAATCAAAGAGACCGGGTAACCACACGAGGCAGTTTATAATAAAGGACTCTTGTGTTATTACACACAAGGACAGGAGGAGTTATTCCGAATCTCGAGGACATTAAACCGCTGGATTCAATTAATATTGACATGATGGTTCAGTCACCGGACCAGGGGATTGACATTCCTTACCTCCAACTGTTGCCCAGGAACAGGTCGAGTCATTCAACCCTTCGAGCACATTACACAGGCGGTCAATCATAGTGGTATGATTTTTATTATACTGAACTAGTATTCCAGAGACAGGAAATTAAAGCCCACCATTAGAGTACGGTAAATTAAATTCAATTAAATAAATCTGGAAATTAAAAAAGTATCAATAATGGTGACCATTATCGTAACAAACCCATCTGATTCACTAATCTCCTTCAGGGAAGGGGATCTGCCGACCTTACCAGTCTGGGCCGATATGTGACTCCAGACCCATAGCAACGTGGTTGATTCTATACTGCCATCTGAAATGTCGAAGCGAGCCATTCAGCTGCATATGGTTGCTCACCAACACATTAACAATGAAATTAGGTGTGGGCAACAAATGCTGCCCTTGCTAGCGATGACCACATGCTTGAATTAATCAACTAGAGCACTAGGACCTCTAGATTGTTAAACAGAAACAATCAGACCCTCAAGCCAGGTCACAATGTTGAGTGGAGTCAACTAGAATGCATAGCTTGCTGGCTTCAATCCATAAATCAGAGAGTTGGGTTAAAATGGAGATTTACATAGTGGCAGAAGGTGGATAGTGGTGTTCCACAAGGATCGGTGATGGGACCACTGTTGTTCACAAGTGATATTGACAACTTGACCGAGAAAGCGAAAACATCATATCGAAATTTGCAAGTGACATCTAATTATGCGGGTAGTCAAAAGTGAGGAGGACTACAACACATTAGAGGAGATCATTAATAAACTTGTAGATTGGGCATATCATTGGCTTTTGAATTTCAAACCATATAACTGTGAGGTGTTAAATTTTGTTAGGAAGAATAGGGCGGTCACTTATTATTGGAGGATACCAGTCTGGGTGGCGTAGAAGATCAAACGGAAGGCGAATACACAATACTCTAAAAGTTAAGACACAGATTAGCAAGGTCATAAATAAGCAAAACCAAAAAGCACGTATAGTATAGAATGTAGCGAATTTATGGTAAACTTGTATTTTACCTTTGTTAGACCACACAGGGTAGTGTGCACATTTCCATTCGGCATATTATAAAAAGCATATAGAGGCATTTTAGAGGATGCAGAGAAGATTTACAAGGATGATAACAGAACAGCCAGTGTACACATATCAGCAAAGGAAGAACAGGCTAGATCTCTTTTCTATTGGAATACGGAGGCTGAGGCGTTATCAAATTTTGGTGCTCTGTTTACAAGGTAACGTTCGATGGGGTATATGCTTGGACATAAGTTTACAGATTGTACAATTCAGCTGCTGCTGTTGTCCTACAGCACCTCAAGGATGCCCAGCGTTGAGCTGCTCCATCTGTTCAGAATCTATACGATTTAGCACGGTTGTGGTGCCAGAAAATACGAAGCAGAGTGTCCTCCGTGTGAAGACAGGACTTAGTATCCACAAGGTGTTTCCAGTATTCGCTGCTACCGATATCGCCATGGACAGTTGCATCTGCGACAGACAGTTTGGTGAGTAGAAATTCAAGTAGGTTTTGTAATATCGGATCGGCAGTTGTGAGGGAGCACAGCACTGTCCGAGTTGCTGACTTTCGGTTGAGATCTTAAACCGAGACATGTCTGCCCTCCGAGCTGGACGTAAAATATCCCATGCTCGCTATTCAGAAGTAGAGCAGGAGAGTTCACCCCGGTGTCTTGGAGCCAACTTTCATCCTACAAACAACATCTAATCACTATTTAATCGTGGGTTCTTGCTGGTGCAAATCTGCTTTTGCATTTCCTACATTAGTGACCAGACTGTAAAACAACTTAACTGGCTGTGAACCGCTTTGGGAAGTCCTGAGATGAATGTCCCTGCAAAAATGCTCGCGTTTTTTTATCGTTAAATAAAAATACACAATAGCAAGGCCGGTTGAATCAAATGGTTAAGCATGGCGCTGTTAACGCGAATGCTGCGCTTTCGATCCTCGTAAGGAACATCTTTTATTTTGTGTGGGGGAGGGCAGGGTAACGAGCATCTTAGCTTTGTTATTTTAGAGCAGCTTAAACATTTAGGAATGAAACTGACAAGGACCTGCAATATATTCAAGACTTGCTGCAAAATCTTAGTTCTGCCAAGAGCTCATTGAACTGCGGAGAGTTTCCAGCATTTAATGAACAATACGATTATCTCCGAAAATTTGGGACTTCTCATATTTCAATCAGTTAATGGCCCACTGCCGCTGATTGGTTTGCCGTGCTAAGTATGGAATTGAAATAAATGCAATTGCGGTGTGTAATCCCTCATTCACGGCATTCGTCATCTGTGCACTGCAGGAACAGCGTGGCTGAATGGCTAAGGTGTCTGACTTCGGAAAAACACTGATATTATCAGAAAATTGTAGGTTTGAGTACTGTCGAATCTTATTCAGCTGAATATGACTTCATTCTAAAAATTGCAGGGCTCTTTATTAAAATGCATTTTTAATGCTGTTTGCTGTGTATATTTCTCATTGATCTTTGCAACGTTTACAACAAACCTACAATCGCTAATTGATGGCAGTATTTATTAGTGTTTCCAATTAGAAAAATAGGTTTGCGTCAATGATTGCAATAAAGTGCAGTTGAGGGAATTCTGTTCAGTTTCGGCGTCAGTCATCTCGTCAGCGAGCTGATTAAAGCAAATAAAATGTTCACTGTAGAATCGCTATAAGCAGGGCTCGAAACCACATTCTATTTCAAGTCCAACGCCTTAACCACTCGGCCATCGCAACTATGCACGTTAATTATTTATTAATCTACTGGTCGGTGGAAAATTTAAGACAATTGCCGGCATGCTTGCCCTGTTTGAAATCCCAGTCGATATGAAAACTAAATCGTAGAATCATTGAATTTCACAGCACAGCAGGAATGATTTCGTCCAGAACTGGAAGCATTTACTTTCGTGAAAATGTAAACAGACTGGGGAGCTTTTCTCTGTAATAGCCAAGGCAGATATTGTCTCTAATATTATGAAGGGATGTGATAGCGCCGACGTGCAGAAAATATTTGCTATTATGCAGGAGTTCAGAATTAGAGGTCATAATTATAAGACAGACACCGATGAATTCAGAAGGCAATGCAAGAGTAACTTCTTTACCAAAGAGTGATTAGAATGTGGAAGGTGCTACAATGTTCTGGAGTTGAGGCGAATACAACAGAGGCATTAAAGAGAGAGCTACCCAAGCACATGAGTGAGAAAGGAATAGAAGGATGTGCTGATAGGATGAGTTGAAGTACGATTGAAGTGATCCGGGTCTGGGGACCTATCTCCTTTCAAATCGACTAAAAACCTGAATGCTTCCTTTGTCACTGTGTTTACTTCATCCAGAAAATGACATTCCTCCTCGATAGCAGTATCTGCATTGCCCCTTTCCTTTGTGAAAACAGATGAACAGTATTCATTAAGAAATTACCAAAATCTTCCGCCTCCACACAAAGATTACACTCAAGGTCGCGAAGACGTCCTATCCTTTCTTTAGTTACCATCTTACTCCTAATATATTTGTCAAACATCTGTAGGTTTTCCTTAATTTTAGGAGCCAAACATTTTTAACGCACTCTCTTACCATTCCTAACATCATTTTTAATTGTGTCTCTTAACTGTCTATATTCCGCCAAGGGATCATTAGTATTTAGCTGGTGGGATATGAAAAAGCGTCCCTTTTTTTTAATCCTCCCCTGTAAGTCCTTAGACGTCCAGGGGGCTCTAGAATTATTTTCCCAGCCTTTTACTTTATGCGCACATGCTTGGCCTTAGCCTTCACGATCTCCTCCCTTGAATGCCTCCCACTGTTCCGACAATGATTTACCTACAAGTAGCTGTTTCCTGTCCACTGCTGTCAAATCAATTCTCAACTGAGCAAAATTAGCTTTTCCCCAATTTGGGACTTTTATTAAAGCAGTTAATTTTCTTTAGCGACAGCTAACATGAGTCTGACTGAATTATAGTCACCGGCACCCAAGTGTTCTCCCACTGATACCCCGTCAACCTGCGCAGCTTGATTTCTCCCAGAAAAATCCAGAACCGCCACATTTTGTCTTGGGCCTGTTACATAGTGACGAAAAGAGGTTCAGTTGAATACATTTTAAGAATTCTGCACTCTTTCCCCTTCACACTATATATGTCCCAATATTTGGATAGTTAAAATCCCTACTATTACTACCCTAAGGTTTATGCACCGCAGCCATTTGCCTACATATTTTATCCGCCATCTCCATCCCACAGTTTGGGGGTCTATAATACATTCGCAGCAGTGTGAACACTACTTCTTTATTTTTCAATTAGACTCATATGACCACATTTGATGATCCCTCTCACATATCATCCCTCTTGTATTCTATGCCTCTGCAAAATGAGGAAAGCATTCCGTGTGCCTTCTGAAATAACTTTTCTGCCTGTTCGGCTACATTCACGGATTTGTGGACATGCATTCAACGTTCCCTTTGTTCCACTACACTTCTCATTGTCCTGCTATTTAACGTGCGATCCTTGGCCTGGTTCGCACTACACAAATGCATTACCTCACGATTCTACGGATTGGTTTCCATAAGCCACGATTCTGCCCAGCTGACCAGTTCATTGATATCTTCCTGCATTCAACAACTTTATTCTTCATTATCAACCACAAAGCCAATTTTTGTATCATTTGTATAAGTTTTAACCAGAGGCCCTTCATTCAAGTCTAAATCATTAATAAATACCACAAAGAAAAATGAATCTTCTGCGCAGTCTTACGGATCCTGACTCGAACAGCCTTCCAGTTGCAACAACACCTATTGTTCTTTACTTCCTGACTCCGAAACAATTCCGGATTCAACTTGCCACTTTGCCTTGGATCCCAATGGCTGGTTACTCTCCTGAGCAGTCTGTCATATGGGACCTCGTCATAAGCCTTTGCTAAAAGCCACATGCACTGCCAAAAAGTGCACTACCCTCATCGGCACTCCTTGTGATCTCCTCAGAAAATTAAATCAATTAAGTCAGACACGGCCATCCCTTTACAAATCCATGCTGACTGATCTTGACGAATCTGTGTCTTTCTAAATGAATATTTATCCTGTTCTTTAGACTCTTTTCAAATAATGTTCCAACAACCGATGTAATGCTGACTGTTCTTTAATTGTTCATCGATCCATTTTGAAACAAATGCACAACATTAGCAGTCCTCCAGTCCTTTGGCACGACGCCTGTAGCCAGAGAGTATTTTGATGGTCAGATCTTGTACTATTTCCTCTTTTGCTTCTCTCGGTCCTGTGGAGTTTTCCACCTACAAAGCTGTCAAATTCCTCAATATTACCTTTTTCACGATGTTTATTTCAGTTAATATTTCAGACTTCTTACCGATTGCAACGTCTGCATCGCCCCTCCCTTTTGTGAAAACAGTTGCAAAGGATTGATTAAAATCATACACACATATTCTGCCTCCATAAACAAATTACTTTTATCGTCTCTAATGATCCCTCATCTTTCTTTTGATATCCTTTGCTCTTAATTTATTTGTAAATCTTTGCATTTTCATTGATTTACTTGGCAATATATTTTGCTTTTCTCTCTTTGCTTACCAATGTCCTGTTAAATTTCAACTTCCACTTTATTTTCTCCTCTAGACTTTCTGAACTATTGAGCCCAAACTTTGGCATATGTTCCCCTATTTTCATTATTCTGCGCTGAAAGCACCTTGACATCCAAGGGGCTTTAGATTTGTTAGCACCACCCTTTTCCTTTCAGGAGCATATTTGTGCTGAAACCTGAGGATCTTCTCATTGAATGCCTCCCAATGCTCTTCTCATTGAATGCATCCCAATGCTCTAAAACAGTTTTTGCCTTCAAGTAACTGTTTCCAGCCCACTTTGCCTAAATCAGATCTCTGTTTACCAAAATTGTCTTTTACCAAATTAAGATTTTGTATTACGGGTGTAACTGTCAATTTCCATAACTACACTAAATTTAACTGAGTTATGATCACAAGAACTAAAATGCTCCCCATTGATGCATCTTCGACCTGCTCAGCATCATTCGCTCAAACTAAGCGCAGAACCGTCCCCTATCTTGTTGGTCTTGCTACATATTGGCTAAAAATGATCTCCTGAATAAATTTCAGGAATGCTGCACCCGCGATACTTTTCACACTAATTCTATCCAAGTTAATATAACGGCAGTTGAAATCGCCTACTCTTACTGCCCTCAAATTCCAGCACTTCTCAGACGTTAACCAACATATTTTCTCTTCGATCTCCCTCTGGGCGTCTACAGTACACTCCCAGCCCCTTTTATATTCTTGAATTTATCTAATATATCCTGAATTGAAGACACTTCAAACACATTATCTTACCTCACAGCTGCAATTGTTTACTTAATCAATACTGCGACCTCCCCATTACCCTCGGTTTTATCCCTCCTCTCACCTGCCTGACAAACATGTAACCAGGAATGTTGACCGATCATACCTGCCCTTCTTTCAATCATGTCACAGTAAATGCTTCAATATGATTCTCATCGCTGGCACGTGGAACCGGGTGTAAGCTGAAATTACTAACTTTGAGGTGCTGCTTTTTTCATCATCTTAGACGTTCTCTCGAACAAGGATGACTTGATTCAACATGAGTTCACAGTTATTTCAATGAAAGACCCGATAATTCAGTCCTGAACTCTAATTCAAGGAGTTGATGTCTTTTTAACGTGTGGAGACCTTTGCACCTAAGCCACCATAGCGACTTGACAGAGCTAGGAGTTTATATCGTGGCATGGGTTAAGCAGGATCATTGGAGAACTGCTCTGCTTCATGGACCTAGCACACACACATTTGGCATTGTGGGCTAACCCGTGCTGCCCCTGTGCCGTCGGCAATTCTGCGCCCCGTATCCTCATTTATCGCACCTCTGCCACGAACTCTCACCACTCCTCCGCCATAATCATTCGCTCCATTTCCATCGCGATCTCTGGCCTTATCTCCACCACGATCTCTTGCCGTTCCTCTGCAACAAAAGCATTCGCTGCACATCTGCCACGATCTGTCACTGCTCCTCCGCCAAATTATCAGGCCGCTTCTCCGCCACACGCATTCGCTGCATCTCCGCCATGATCTCTCGCTTCTCCTCCACCACAAGAAATGTGCTGCACCTCATGCTTTTTAAACCCTATCCGAGCTCCCACAAATCAGCATGCAATGCTTCATCTCACTTGCGATCTGTGTCATTGGTATCATAATGGATCAAGTTCTCTGGCTGTTCACCCTATCCCCCCAGCATCCCCTGCATCCGCTCAGTTATATATTTGACCCTGGCACCATAAACGCAACATATCATTCTGGATTGATGTCTGTGGCGTGTCTGCACGGTTAACTATTGAATCTTTTACCAATATTGCTCCCACTCTTCTTCCTACCTCCTGGGCAGCTGATCCGGCAGTGGTGCCATGGACTTGGCTCAGGTTGCATTCCCTGGAGAACCATCCCCCACCCCCCCACCCGCCCCGCACCAGTACTCAGAACAGAAAGCTGGGTGGAGAGTGAGAAGCACTCAGGTGATTTCTGAACTACCTGGCTGTTCCTACTCTTCAGTCTGCCGGCCACACATTCCTTCTCACCCAGCACACTTTTAATGTGCGAGGTGACCACATCAAGAAACGTGCTATCCACGAAGTTCTCAGCTTCGTGGATGCACTGCAGTGACTCTCCCACTGGTATGCTTTCCATCTGCCCAATTAATTGCGAAAAACTTAGTACAGAAGTGCAACCTTCCATGTTGGGATTGCTATTAATTGGCTAAAAAAAGTTATCCTCAATGCAAATGAGCTATTCTGTGCCGTCTATACATTTTACACTACTTATATCACAGTTAATATTAAAGTAATTGATATCCACCATAGTACAAACCAAAATGAGTGAACTTTCAGATATTTGCTATCACATTGCTTCTTCTAGCTCCCACGGATTGTTTGGGGGACTACAGCACACTCCCTGCAATGCGTTTGCCCATTTTTGTACATATGTTGAAATCATTTAGCTTAATTTAAACTCGTTCTAACATATGATTCCTTCTCACAGCTGTAATTGTTTATTTAGCAAAAATTGCCACCCCCTCATTTTTATGCCCATCTTTATCTTGTTTGAAAACCATGTAACCAGGAATGTAAAGATGCCTACCTTACCCTTATTTATGCCATGTTTCTGTTATCGCTAATATATCATATTTCAAGGTGTGTATCTGTGCCTTTAGCTCCTCTACCTTTTTCACCTATTCCTTGCGTTTGGAATATGCCATCAATCACAGGCGTGGCTGGAAGTATGTTTCCAGTGAGTTTCCCCAGGGCTAAATACCAGGCCTCTTGCTTTTTGTGGTACATAGCAATGATTAGATGTGAATGCAGGATGTATGATTAAGAATTTTGAAGATTATACTAAAACTGGCTGTGTGGTTGATAATGAAGAGGAAAGCCATAGACTGCAGGAATATATAAATGCACTGGCCTGGTGGGCGGAACAATGGAAAATATAATTCAATCTGGTGAGCAGTGAGCTAATGCATTTTGGCAGGGCTAATAAGGCAACGGAACACACAATCAGTGGTATGGCACTGCAAGACATAGAGAAAAAAGGGCTTCTTGAAATGCATGTACTCAGATCGATGAATGTAGAAGGATACGTGGTTAAGAAGGCATACGGAATACGTACATTTAGCAGGAGAGGCATGGAATACAAGAGCAGGGCGGTTATGTTTGAAATGCTATAAACACTAGTTGGAACACAGCTAATGTACTGCATGCAGTTCTGGTCACCATTACAGGAAAGACGTGATTGTTCGAGAGAGGGTACTGCTCAGATTTAAGATTAGGCGAGCATTCTACCGATGAAGCACGAATGCTCGGATTTATATTATTTTCACTTTCCAAACTCCAACTGATTTTGGAACAATTTCTTTCATAATAAAAACTGAGACACGGCTCCAAAATAAAATGCAAAGTGGAGCAGATGCTGCATATAGAATTATTTAATCAATGCTGGAACAAAACTCGGCAGGTCAAGTACCAGCTGTGTCCAGAAAAACACAGTGCTAAGCTCTTAGGTTTTTGAGCTCTCGGCAGAAGTAACATTTTTAAGTATTACTTCAAAGTATTATATATTCTACATGAGTTTGCTTACAAACGTTTAAAGCTGGTGAAAAATAACAAAAAGAAAATACCAAACGCCCCACAAAGTAATGTCAATGTGCCACAAGGGGTTCAAACACACGACATAACTAAGTAACACCACGTTTTAACTAAGTGAACTAAGCAGCCATGCTGTGAACCGCAATATTCAAGATACTTTTATGTTGGAAGCTGATATTATCCAGGCGTCTTCAAATCATGCACTATCCATCAATTATAACATAAGAACATAATAAATAGGAGCAGGACTATGTCATTTGGCACCTCATGCCTGTTCCACCTTTCAATAAGATCATGGCTGATCTGATCTTGGCCTCAGCTCTACATCTCTACCCGCTCCTCATAAACCCTTTACTTGCTTATCTCCCAAAAATCTGTCTATCTCCGCTTTAAATATATTCAATGACCCAGTCTCTACTGCTCTCTGGGGCAGAGGATTGCATAGATTTACAATGCTCTGAGAGAAAAAAAAATCCTCATCTCAGTTTTAAATGAACGGTCCCTTATTCTAACACGATGTCCCCGGCGGCTTTAGTTTCTTCTCTGCATTCCCCTTTTTCGAGTCCCCTTATTATCATAAGTTTCATTAAGACCATCTCTCATTCTTCTGAACTCCAGTGTGTATCGGCTCAAACTACCAAATCTTTCTTCAATGGTCAACCGCCTCAACTGCGGAATCAATCTAGTGAACCTTCTGTGAGCAAGCTCCAATGCAAGTAAATCCTTCCTTAATTACGGATAGCAAAACTGTACGAAGTACTCCAGGTTTGGCCTCACCAAAACCCTGTACACTTGCAGCTGGAGTTCTCTGCCTTAAAACTCAGGCCCCTTTTAACAAAGGCCACCATTAAATTGTGCTTCCTGATTACCTGCTGTCAATGCATACTAGTCTTTTGTGTTTCATACACAAGCACCCCCAGGTCTCACTGTATTGCAGCACTTTGCAATTTTTCTCCATTTAAATTAAAAATTGCTTTTCGCATATTTCTGCCAAAGTGGATAACCTCATATTTTCCTACATTTTTTCGATCAGCAAATGTTTTTTCCCAAGCAATTAACCAATCTATATCCCGTCGCAGATGCTTTGTGTCCTCGTCTCAATTTGATTTCCCACCCATCTTTGTAACATCAGCAAACTTGGCTACATTACACCCGGTCCCTTCATCCAAAACATTAATCTAGATTGCAAATAGGTGACCCCTGCCGCATCCCACTAGCAAATGTTTGCAAACCGGAATATGATCCATTTATCCAGACTCTCGGTTTTCTGATTGTTGGCCTATATTTTATCCCCAACCCCCTGAGATTGTACCGTGTGCAGCAATCTCTTATGTGGCATGAATCGAAAGCCATTTATATATCCAAATACACCACATCTACTGGTTCCCGTTAATCCAGCTGCTCGTTTGATTCCCAAAGCACTCCAGCAAATTTGTCAATCATCAATTCATTTTAATAAAACCATGCTGATTCTGCTTGATTGAATCATGCTTTTCTAAATGCCCCGCTACTGCTTCCTTAATAATGGACTCCAGCATTTTCCAACGACAGATTTTAGGCTAACTGGTCGATAGTTTCCTGCTTGTTAGCTGCCTCATTTTTATAAATAGTGGCGTGACATTTGCAGTTTTCCAAGCCGCTAGGAGCGCTCCAGAATCCCTGTCATTTTCGTAAGTAAGAACAATGCATTTACTAAAATAAAGCAACTCCTGTTAAGAACCTAGGATTTAAGTAATCAGGTCCAGGGAACTGCTCCGCCTTTAGTCTATAATGCATTAAGTTCCTCCCGACATATCGCCCCTTGTTTTCCCACTATTAGGATGTTTTTAGAGCCTCCTTCCTTCGAACTTCGGCCTTTGACCGATACATAATAAGTGTTCAACGACTATACCATTTCAATGATCTACATTATTAATGTCTCAGTCTCATCCTTCAGGGGACAAACATTTAGTTTTGCAAATCTTTTCCATTCAAAGTACCTGTAGAAATTCTTACTATCTGTTTTTACAATTTTTACATGTCGTGCTAGTTTACTTTCATGAACCTTCTTCCCTCTCTTAATCATTCTCTGCTGACTGTTAGAATTTAGCTTCACGAATCTCTCTACATACAAACTGCATTTATGAATCATTCACTATCCAATCAGCAACTACTCTGCATATGTTAATTTATGCCACAAATGTACACATCCAGCAGATTATTAAACTCGCATCACATAGGTGCCAGGCAATGACTATCTCTGGCAAACGATAGTCAAACAGCGCCACTTGGCATTCAACGTCATGACCACCGACAACAACATACTGATGGCCACCATTCATCTCGAAATTATCTGGATCAGCCAAGTCAAATGTAACTATTCACATTGGCAGAAGGTGAATGGTGGTGTTCCACGAGTATCAGTGTTAGTACATCATTTATTTTAATGATTCAGATACAATTCCTAACTTTGCGCGTGACTCAACATCGTGTGGCGGGGGGCATTGGTGGGGATAGAGAATACCGAAGGGGAATGCAAGAAATTACAGTCGGACATTACTAAACTTGCAGGTTGGCCATATAATTGAAAAACGAAGTTCAACACAGAAAATTGTGAGATGGTATATTTTGTATGAAACATAGAAACATAGAAACATAGAAAATAGGTGCAGGAGTAGGCCACTCGGCCCTTCGAGCCTGCACCGCCATTCCAGGAGTTCATGGCTGAACATGCAACTTCAGTACGCCATTCTTGCTTTCTCACCCGACCCCTTGATCCCCCTAGTCGTAAGGCCTATATCTAACTCCTCTTTGAATATATTTAGTGACTTGGCCTCAACAACTTTCTGTGGTAGAGAATTGCACAGGTTCACCACTCTCTGGGTGAATAAATTTCTCCTCATCTCGGTACGAAATGGCTTACCCCTTATCCTTAGGCTCTGACCCCTGGTTCTGGACTTCCCCATCATTGGGAACATTCGTCCTGCATCTAACCTGTCTAAGCCCGTCAGAATTTTAAACGTTTCTATGAGATCCCCTCTCATTCTTCTGAACTCCAGTGAATACAAGCCCAGTTGATCCAGTCTTTCTTGATATGTCAGTCCCGCCATTCAGGGCATCAGTCTTGTGATCCTTCGCTGCACTCCCTCAATAGCAAAAATGTAATTTCTCAAGTTAGGAGACCAAAGCTGCACACAATACTGCAGGTGCAGCCTCACCAAGGCCCTGTACAACTGTAGCAACACGTCCCTGCCCCTGTACTCAAATCCCCTCGCTTTGTAGGCCAACATGCCATTTGCTTTCTTAACCGCCTGCTGTACCTGCATACCAACCTTCAATGACTGATGTACCATGACTCCCAGGTCTCGTTGCACCACCCCTATTCCTAATCTGTCACCATTCAGATAACTGTCTGCCTCTCTGTTTTTACCACCAACGTGGATAACGTCACATTTATCCACATTATACTTCATCTGCCATGCATTTGCCCACTCACCTAACCTATCCAAATCACTCTGTAGCCTCATAGCATCCTCCTCGCGGCTTACACTGCCACCCAACTTAGTGCCATCCGCAAAGTTGGAGATACTACATTTAATCCCCTCGTCTAAATCATTAATGTACAATGTAAACAGCTGGGGCCCAAGCACAGAACCTTGCGGTAACCCACTAGTCACAGCCTGCCATTCTGAAAAGTACCAATTCACTCCTACTCTTTGCTTCCTGTCTGACAACCAGTTCTCAATCCACATCAGCACACTATCCCCAATCCCATGTGCTTTAACTTTGCACATTAATCTCTTGTGTGGGACCTTGTCGAAGGACTTCTGAAAGTCCAAATATACCACATCAACTGGTTCGCCCTTGTCCACTCTGCTGGAATCATCTTCAAATATATTCCAGAATATTTGTCAAGCATGATTTCCCTTTCATAAATCCATGCTGACTTGGACCTATTATGTCACCTCTTTCCAAATGCGCTGCTGTGACATCTTTAACAATTGATTCCTTCATTTTACGCACTACTGATGCATATTATAGCCTGTTTCTTTCTCCCTCCTCTTTTAAAAAGTGTGGCTCCCTTGGCTACCCTCCACTTGATATGAACTGAACAGAGTCTTTGGATGTTCGAAAATGACTGCCAATGCATCCGCCATTTCCAATGCCACATCCTTAAGTAGTCTGGGGTGCAGTCCATCACGCCCTGGGGATTTATCGGCCTTCAATACCATCAATTTCCCCACACAACTTCATGACTAATAAGGATTTCCCTCAGTTCCTCCTTCTCACCAGACCCTCTGACCATGGGGAGCGGCCTATAAAAGACCCAGCGGGAGATCGAGAGCCAGCGGCAGTTGGTGAGAGGGGAGCGGCCAATAAAAGGCCTAGCGGGAGATCGAGAGCCAGCTGCAGTTGGTGAGACGCGTGAGCAGCCTATAAAAGGCCCAGCAGGAGATCGAGAGCCAGCGGCAGTTGGTGAGACGCGGGAGCAGCCTATCAAAAGGCAGCTACAGCGGGAGAGAAAGCAAAATAGAAGTAGAAAGTAATCAAAAAGTGACTTCACAGCCAATGGGTTAAGTGATTGGCTGGTGATTTGTGAGTAGCTTTTCTTTTATTTTTTGTATCAGTAAGTGAACTTTAACATTGTTATTACCAATTTAAGGGTATCTAAGGTTAAGACATGGCAGGAGAGCTCGGCCATGTGATATGCTCCTCCTGTACCATGTGGGAACTTGGGGACACTTCCGGTGTCCCTGGGCGCTACGTGTGTGGGAAGTGTATCCGCCTCGAGCTCTTGACAGTCCGCGTTGCGGAGTTGGAGCTGAGGGTGGATTCACTCTGAAGCATCCACGATGCTGAGAATGACGTGAGTATCACGTGTAGTGAGTTGGTCTTACCGCAGCAGAAGGATCCACAGCCAGATAGGGAATGGAAGACCAGCAGGAAGAGTAGTGCAAGAAATATAGTGCAAGGGTCCCCGGTGGTCATCCCCCTGCAAAACAGATACACTGCTTTGAGTACTGTTGGGGGAGCTAGGTTTTTCGGGTGATGCAGAGCCAAAACGTACATGGAAGCATAATGATAATTGCGATTGTTCTCACACTGCAGTTAAATGTTGGCAAAACTTACAGTGTCAATCAGCAATTCTAGTTCCATCTGTTGATTTAATGTTCTGCTGAAATGTTCGTAAAGATACAAAGCTTGCACACCACGCTAGTGTTATGAAGTGTTCATAAAGATACAAAGTTTGTGCACCAGGCTAGATCTCACTGTGTTGAAGACACAGTGAATTACATCAAACACTGCATGAATTCAGAGCTGGGAAATCGCCTGCGAATCCTAAACATAGGCACACAGTGAGCCAATGCGAAATACAGGAGGCGCCCAGGCTTCATAAATATCTTAATGCTCAGGATAGGTTTCACTGCCCATGGCCCAAGCGCTCTCTGATTACAGTTTTGCACACGTTGCTAAGTTTAAAATGTTGCATTTTTTCACACTGGCAGTGCATTGACTGATAGCCATGCTGTGATAAGTGAGGGTGTAGCGCAAAAAGGTAAATTGATGCCTAATGATAACCATGATTGATCTGACACTTGCAGTTAAATGTTTGCAACATTTACAGTGTCAATCGGCAGTTCTAGTTCCATATGTTGAGAGAAATCGAGTCATTTACTGCTGAAATTAAAACAACAGGCATAGAAGTGTATTTTGTACTACTGCAACGAATGATGCGCTGTTCATGGCTGGGGCAAGCTGTAAATTGGTTCAGGGGCGGCCAATTACATTGCATTTCAAACAGCCCAAAATATACTGAGCCGCACTGACCCCGAGCCAAGGTGAAATTATATTAAGTTCACTCTTTAGCAGCGAGAAGTTGCGTAGAGATAAGAGTCGCAAAGCAAGGAGAGCTTTTCTGATGCTGATGTTGAATCTCATTTATATTATACACTCCATGAAGTCTTTGCTGGGGGATTCACAGCTGAGGAATCGCCTAATAAAGCAGCTTAATCATGTGAAACTACAACCTCAGTCTCTGCTCCCTGTCTGTCATTGCAGGGAGGCAGCTACTGGCTGTGCCCCAGGGGCTCAGCTTGTGTGGAGAATTTGCACATCTCACCCGGTGTGGTGCTGAGCTCCACACAACAGAATGCGATCAGTTTCCTTCTTCCGCATTATGCATCTTAATTTATTGCAAGCGGTGTGGGACAGAGCCCCACACAGAGCAGGGAAAGCCCAGGCTCCATCCACACCTGTGGTATGTTACTGTATCACCGAGTGTGGTACTGAGACACACACAGAGCAGGGAAAGCCCAGACTCCATCCCCACCTGTGGTATGTTGCTCTATCACCCAGTGTGGTACTGAGACACACACAGAGCAGGAAAAGTCCAGGCTCCATCCCCACCTGTGGTATGTTACTGTATCACCGAGTGTGGTAATGAGACACACACAGAGCAGGGAAAGCCCAGACTCCATCCCCACCTGTGGTATGTTGCTCTATCACCCAGTGTGGTACTGAGACCCACACAGAGCAGGGAAAGCCCAGACTACGTCACCACCTGTGGTGTGTTACTGTATCACCTAGTGTGGTACTGAGACCCACACATAGCAGGTAAAGACCAGGCTCTATCCCCACCTGTGGTATGTTAGTCTATCACCCAGTGTGGTACTGAGACACACACAGAGCAGGGAAAGCCCAGACTCCATCCCTACCTGTGCTATGTTACTCTATCAGCCAGTTTGCTTACATAAGAACATAAGAATTAGAAACTGGAGTAGGCCATCTAGCTCCTCGAGTCTTCTCAGTCATTCAACCAGATCATGGCTGATCTGGTAGTGGACTCAGCACCACTTATCCGCCCGCTACCCGTAACCCTTAATTACCTTCTTGGTTAAAAATCTATCTATGCGTGACTTGAATACATTCAATGAGCTAGCCTCACCTGCTTCCTTCGGTAGAGAATTCCATAGATTCACAACCCTCTGGGAGAAAATAATTCTTCTCAACTCGATTTTAAATTGGCTCCCCCGTATTTTGAGGCTGTGCCCCCTAGTTCTAGTCTCCCGACCAGTGGAAACAGCCTCTCTGTCTCTATCTTGTCTATCCCTTTCATTATTTTAAATGTTTCGATAAGATCACCCCTCATCCTTCTGAACTCCAACGAGTAAATACCCAGTCTACTCAATCTATCACCATAAGGTAACACTCTCATCTCCGGAAGCAGCCTAGTGAATCGTCTCTGTACCCCCTCCAAAGCTAGTATATCCTTCCTTAAGTAAGGTGAACAAAACTGCACGCAGTACTCCAGTTGTGGCCTCACCAATACCCTATACAGTTGCAGCAGGACCTCCCTGCTTTTGTACTCCATCCCTCTCGCAATGAAGGCCAACATTCCATTCGCCTTCCTGATTCCCTGCTGCACCTGCAAATTAACTTTTTGGGATTCATGCACAAGGACCCCCAGGTCCCTCTGCACCGCAGCATGTTGTAATTTCTCCCCATTCAAATAATATTCCCTTTGACTGTTTTTTTCACAAGGTGGATGACCTCACAATTTCCGACATTGTATTCCATCTGCCAAACCTTAGCCCATTCGCTGAACCTATCTAAATCTCTTTGCAAACTCTCTGTGTCCTCTAAACAACCCGCTTCCCCACTAATCTTTGTGTCTTCTGGAAATTTTGATACACTACACTCTGTTCCCTCTTCCAGGTCATCTATGTATATTGTAAACAGTTGTGGTACCAGCACCGATCCCTGTGGCACACAACTAACCACTGATTTCCAACCCGAAAAGGACCCATTTATCCCGACTCTCTGCTTTCTGTTAGCCAGCCAGTTCTCCATCCATGCTAACACATTTCCTCTGACTCCGCGAACCTTTATCTTCTGCAGTAACCTTTTTGTGTGGCACCTTTTCGAATGTCTTTTGGAAATCTATATACACCACATTTATCGGTACACCTCTATCCACCATGCTCGTTATATCCTCAAAGAATTCCAGTAAATTAGTTAAACATTATTTCCCCTTCATGAATCTGCTTGATTGCACTATTGCTATCTCGATGTCCCGCTATTTCTTCCTTAATGATAGTTTCAAGCATTTTTCCCACTACAGATGTTAAATTAACCGTCCTATAGTTACCTGCATTTTGTCTGCCCCCTTTTTTAAACAGAGGTGTTACAGTAGCTACTTTCTAATCCGCTGGTACCTCCCCAGAGTCCAGAGCATTTTGGTAGATTATGACTAATTAATTTGCTATAACTTCCGCCAACTCTTTTAATACCCTGGGATGCATTTCATCAGGACCACGGGACTTGTCTTCCTTGAGTCCCATTAGCCTGTCCAGCACTACGCCCCTAGTGGTAGTGATTGTCTCAAGGTCCTCCCTTCCCATATTCCTGTGACCAAAATTTTTGGCATGGTTTTTGTGTCTAACACTCTGAAGATCGAAGCAAAATAAATTATTTAAGGCGTCAGCCATTTCCACATTTCCCATTATTAAATCCCCCTTCTCATCTTCTGAGGGACCAACATTTACTTTAGTCACTCTTTTCCGTTTTATATATCTGTAAAAGCTTTTACTCTCTGTTTTTACGTGCTATTGAGAACCACACAGAGCAGGGAAAGCCCAGACTCCATCCCCACCTGTGTGATGTTACTGTATCACCCAGTGTGGTACTGAGACCCACACAGAGCAGGGAAAGCCCATTCTCCATCGCTACCTGTGGTATGTTACTGTGTCACCCAGTGTGGTACTGAGACCCACACAGAACAGGGAAAGCCCAGACTCCATCCTCACCTGTGGTATGATACTCTCTCACCAGTGTGGTACTGAGACCCACACAGAGCAGGGAAAGCCCAGACTCCATCCCCACCTGTGGTATGATACTCTATCACCCAGTGTAGTACTGAGACGCACACAGAGCAGGGAAAGCCGATTCTCCATCCCTACCTGTGGTATGATACTCTATCACCCAGTGTGGTACTGAGACCCACACAGAACAGGGAAAGCCCAGACTCACTCCCCACCTGTGATATGTTACTGTGTCACCCAGTGTGGTATTGAGACCTGCACAGTACAGGGAAAGCCCAGACTCCATCCTCACCTGTGGTATGTTACTCTATCACCCAGTGTGGTACTGAGACCCACACCGAGCAGGGAAAGCCCAGGCTCCATTCCCACCTGTGGTATGTTACTCCATCACCCAGTGTGGTACTGAGACCCACTCAGAGCAGGGAAAGCCCAGACTCTATCCTCACCTGTGATATGTTACTCCATTTCCCAGTGTGGTACTGAGACCCACACAGAGCAGGATGGGTAGAGGCTCCATTACAGGCCCGTGGTTCGTTGTTTCACTTTGCATGCTGCTGACCGCCATATAAAGCAGAAAGAGCAGGGACCCATCATTAGCCTTGGCTTGAGAATTCCTGGTTGCCAGGGCATCCTGTGAAGCAACCACGTGTATATCTGATCCCTACATTGAAGAATACTATAGCAGAAGAACTCGTGGAAAGATTCCCAATGTTGTGAGAAACCTAGATACCATGTTAATTGGTTGATGAACCATGCTAATAGCCGGACACGGGTTTTCTGATCAATTTGTTAAATGTGTTTTCTTTCATCAACCATTTGCATGTCCCCATAATGAATACTGCGCTCTTTAATTGGGATAACTGAACAGACTGGACAGTTGTTAGCTTGCTCACTGTGATCTGAAGTTTTGGCTCGATAACCTCATATGTTGTTGCTAATAATTCAGCACATCTCTAAAGTGCAATCGGGTAGCACTTTCGTTTATTAAGTGAAAGAATGGTGGTTCGAGACCACCGATGGCTGGTTCTTTTACTTCCTGATCTTCAATATCTGTGGTTTGGCTGCATGAAAATGCGGAAAAAACTGTGCCAGATGGAATTCAACTCGGAAAGTGCGAGATCCTCAATTTGGATCAGAGAAAGCCACTTTGTAGCACCGATGGTGATCACAGGCTGGGGGCCGCTCAGACTACTGGGCCAGGCCTGCTCCTTCTGCTCCCCGACCTGCTCCAATGGTTGAGCAGCCCCCAGACTTCGAACCTTCAACGATGTATGTGCTGGAATGCCCAAATCTCTCTCTGTCTCCACCTTCTTTAGTGCTTATCACTGACGCATGAATGACTGTTTAGCATTTACCCTGCCCACGTGCATAACAGTGCACTTATCTAACTTACACACCATTTGCCAGTCATGAGACAAATCTCCCAAACCAGTAAGATCTGCCTGAAGCAGCAGGGCCCCTAAGACTCGCACAAATCTTGATATCCTTATGCAAATTTATAGATTGTGCCCCCATTATCTACAACCAGATCATTAATAAAAATAGTATGAGCAACATATCCCACACCAACTCCTGCGGGAGCTCACTGCTGACCGGTATCCAAACCAACCCAATCCATCCATAACAGCTTACTGCCTACGCACTGCCAGCCCACTCCCAATCCAGCTCATTATATTATGACTAATACCAGGCAAAAAATGTAAAAGACTGGTTAAAATAAATGTTGATCCCTTTGAGGATGAGACGGGGGAGTTAATAATGGGGTACAGGGAAATGGCAGAGACTTTGAACAAATATTTTGTATCAGTCTTCATGGTAGAGGATACTAAAAACATCCAAATAGTAGATAATCAAGAAGCTATAGAGAGGGAGAAACTAAAAACTATCACTATCACTAAAGACGTAGTATTTGGTAAAATAATGGGACTAAAGTGGACAGGTTCACTGGACCAATGGCTTGCATCCTAGGGTCTGCAGAGATAGTGGATGAATTGGTTGTAATCTACGAAAATTCAATGGATTCTAGGGAGGTCCCAGAAGATTGGAAAACCACAAATGTAAAAATATTTAAAAAAGGAGGGAGACAGAAAATAGCCTAACTTCTGTCATTGGAAAAAAGCTGGAGTCCATTATTAAGGAAGCACGAGCAGGACATTTGGAAAAGCATAACACAGATACGCAGAGTCAGTATGGTTTTAAAAAAGAGAAATCATGTTTTACAAATTTGCTGAAGCTCTTTGAGGAAGTAATGTGCAAGGTGGATAAGGGGTAACTAATGAATGTGGTGTATTTGGTTATCCAGCAGGTACGCAATAAGGTGTCACATAACAGGTTACTGCACAAGACAACATTTCACGGGGCTGGGGCTAATATATTAGCATGGATAGACTAGGGTGGGCTAACTAACAATTAAAAACCAATGTGTATAAAGTGGCCAAGGTTAGTGGGAAACTAGAAGATTGGGAATATTTTAAACGACAGCAAAGAATGACTAAGAAAGCAATAAAGAAAGGAAAGATAGATTATGAAAGTAAACTTTCGCAAAACATAAAAACAGATAGTAAAAGCTTTTACCGATATATAAAACGGAAAAGAGTAACTAAAGTAAATGTTGGTCCCTTAGAAGATGAGAAGGGGGATTTAATAATGTGAAATGTGGAAATGGCTGAGACCTTAAACAATTATTTTGCTTCGGTCTTCACAGTGGAAGACACAAAAACCATGCCGAAAATTGCTTGTCACGGGAATGTGGGAAGGGAGGACCTTGAGACAATCACTATAACTAGTGGGGTAGTGCTGGACAGGCTATTGGGACTCAAGGTGGACAAGTTCTCTGATCCTGATGAAATGCATCCCAGGGTATTAAAAGAGAGGGCGGAAGTTATAGCAGATGCCTTCGTTATAATCTACCAAATTTCTCTGGGCGCTGGGGAGGTACCAGCGGATTGGAAAGCAGCGAATGTAACGCCTCTGTTTAAAAAAGGGGGCAGACAAAAGGCAGGTAACTATCGGCCAGTTAGTTTAACATCTGTCATGAGGAAAATGCTTGAAGCTATCATTAAGGAAGAAATAGCGAGACATCGAGATAGGAATAGTGCAATCAGGCTGACGCAACATGGATTCATGAAGGGGAAATCATGTTTAACTAATTTACAGGAATTCTTTGAGGATATAATGAGCATAGTGGATAGAGGTGTACCGATGGATGTGACGTATTTGGATTTCCAAAAGGCATTCGATAAGGTGCCACACAAAAGGTTACTGCAGAAGATAAACGTACGCGGAGTCAGAGGAAATGTTTTACAATGGATAGAGAATTGGCTTACTACCAGAAAGCAGAGAGTCGGGATAAATGGGTCCTTTTGATGTTGGCAATCGGTGGTTAGTGGTGTGCCACAGGGATCAGTGCTGGGACTGCAACTTTTTACAATATACATAGATGACCTGGAAGAGGGGACAGAGTGTTAAGTAACAAAATTTGCAGATGACACAAAGATTAGTGGGAAAGCAGGTTGTGTAGAGGACACAGAGAGGCTGCAAAGATATTTGGATAAGTTAAGCGAATGGGCTAAGGTTTGGCAGATGGAATACAATGTCGTAAAATGTGAGGTCATCCACCTTGGGGAAAAAAAACAGTAAAAGGGAATAATATTTGAATTGGTAGAAATTACAACATGCTGCGGTGCAGTGGGATCTGGGGGTCCTTGTGCATGAATCCCAAAAAGTTAATTTGCAGGTGCAGCAGGTAATCAGGAAGGTGAATTGAATGTTGGCCTTCATTGCGAGAGGGTTGCAGTACAAAAGCAGGAAGGTCCTGCTGCAACTGTACAGGGTATTGGTGAGGCCGCACCTGGAGTACTGCGTGCAGTTTTGGTCACCTTACTTAAGGAAGGATATACTCGCTTTGGAGAGGGTACAGAGACGATTCACTCTGCTGATTCCGGAGATGAGGGGTTTACCTTATGATGATAGATTGAGTAGACTGGATCTTTACTCGTTGGAGTTCAGAACGATGAGGGGTGATCTTATAGAAACATTTAAAATCATGAAAGGGATAGACAAAATAGAGGCAGAGAGGTTTTTTCCACTGGTCGGGGAGACTAGAACTAGGGGGCACAGTCTCAAAATAAGGGGGAGCCAATATAAAACCGAGTTGTGAAGGAATCTCTTCTCCCAGATGGTTGTGAATCTGGAATTCTCTGCCCAATGAAGCAGTTGAGGCTAGCTCATTGAATGTATTCAAGTCACAGAGAGATAGATTTTGAACCAATAAGGGAATTAAGGTTATGGGGAGCGGGCGGGTAAGTGGAGCTGAGTCCACGGCCAGATCAGCCATGATCTTGTTGAATGGCAGAGCAGGCTCGAGCGGCTGTTCCTAATTCTTATGTTCTGATGTTCTAACAGAAGACAGTGTCGGGACAATTGGGTCAGTTTCCGTTTGTCAAATGGCAACTAGTTGGGGGTCACAGGGATTACTGCTGGGGCTGCAACTATTGACAATCTATATTAATGACTTGGAAGAAGGGATCGAGTGTCATGTTTCCAAGTTTGCTGATGATACAAAGATGGGTTTGAAAGCACATTGTGTGGAGGACAGAAATAATCTGCAACATTATACAGACAGGCTAATTTAGTGGACCAATTGATTTAATGTAGGAAAGTGTGAGATTAACCACTTTGGTAGAAAAAATAAAAGTACAATTTATTATTTAAATGGAGAGATATTACAAAATGCTGAAGTACAGAGGGACCTGGGGGTCCTTGTGCATGAAACACAAAAAGTCAGTATGCAGGTACAGGAAATAATTATGAAGGCGAAGAAATGTTGGCCTTTATTGCAAGGAGGAGGATGGAGTATAAACGCAGGGAAGTCCTGCTATGATTGTACAGAGTATTGGTGAGACCACACCTGGAGTACTGCGTACAATTTTGATCTCCTTATTTAAGGAGTGTTATACTTGCATTGGAGACAGTTCAGAGAACCTTCACGAGTTTAATTTCTGAGATGAAGGAGTTGACTTAGGAAGATAGTCTGAGCCTATACTCATTGGAGTTTAGAAGAATCAGAGATGATCTTATTGAACCATATGATACTGAGGGGGCTCAGCAAGGTAGATGCAGAGAGGATGTTTCCACTCGTTGAGAATCTGGAACTAGGGGGCAGAGTTTAAGAATAACGGGTAGCCGATTTAGAACTGAGATGAAGAGAATTGTCTTCTATTGGAGTGTCGTAAAACTTTGGAGTTTCCTACCCCAGAGAGCTGTGGAGGCAGGGTCATTGAAAATAGTTAAAGTGGAGAAAGCCAGACATTTGAGCGATAATGGAATGAAGGGTTATGGTGATCAGGCAAGGAAGTGCAGCTATGGCCAAGATCAGATCAGTCATGATCTTATTATACAGCAGAACAGGTTTGAGTGGACAATGCCCTTCTCCTTCTCCTATTTCTTATGTTTTTTAAATGATGAAGTATGGATGCAAACACAATCAGCGTTATTTTTTTATCTGACCCTTTTCTCATTGATTATTTTGTCAAATATCCCGAATATTAAACTCCAGTCCAGTTATAGGGGTAATCAGTATCTGCAGAATGAAAGCCCAACTGTCAGAATGGTCATGATTCAGTCTGGGACAAAAGGAATCCAAACCCTGCAGTCACTTGTGAAATCGCTGGTGTGTCAGCAGGTTGGATGACCAAGTGAATCCCTTCCCACACTCAGAACAGATGAATGGCCTCTCACCAGAGTGAACTCGCTGGTGTGTCAGCAGGTCAGATGACCGAGTGAATCCCTTCCCACACTCAGAGCAGATGAATGGCCTCTCCCCAGTGTGAACTCGCTGGTGTATCAGCAGGTCAGATGACCGAGTGAATCCCTTCCCACACTCGGAGCAGATGAACGGCCTCTCTCCAGTGTGAACTCGCTGGTGCATCAGCAGGTGGGATGATGTAGTGAATCCCTTCCCACACTCAGAGCAGGTGAACGGCCTCTCCCCAGTGTGAACTCGCTGGTGAGCTTCAAGGTGGGACGACTGTATGAATCCCTTCCCACAGTCAGAGCAGGTGAACGGTCTCTCCCCAGTGTGAACTCGATGGTGCCTCTGCAGGTGGGATGATGTCGTGAATTCCTTCCCACACTCAGAGCAGGTGAACGGCCTCTCCCCAGTGTGACAGCGCCGATGAACTTCCAGATCAGATTGGTAATTGAATCCCTTCCCACAGTCCCTACATTCCCAAGGTTTCTCCGTGGTGGGGTTGTCCTTGTGTCTCTCCAGGTTGGACGATCAGTTGAAATCTGGTCCTCACACAGAACACGTGTACGCTTTCTCCCTGCTGTCAATGTTGCAATGTTTTGTCAGCCTGTGTGACTGGTTAAAGCTCTTTCCACAGTCAGTGCACTGGAACACTCTCACTCGAGTGTGTGTGTCTCGGTGCTTTTCCAGTATCACTGATATTTGAAATCTGTTCCCACAGACAGAACAGACAAACTTTTCTCCTTCCACATTGAAGCGCAGATGATATGCAGGTCCTGAGGAATCGAGTGATTCCGTCAGATCTTGATGTGATGTTTGGTTTGTGTTCCCCGTCTGCAAATCCTGCCCCTCGAATAACCTGTTAAAGGAGTTTACAAAAATCATTACTGCAAGTACAGGACAGAAATTCAGAACAGACATTTATAGATTCTAGAGAACATTCTTTCCTCTCTTGTTCCAGAAAGCAGTAAATTCCCACTCCATACTCTCTTCCCCATTCCTGTCGTGAAATTCAGCTTTCCGCTGCTCCCAATTTTCATCACCAACTCTGGCTGGGTTCAATTCTACACTCACTGGCTCCCCTCCCCTGAAGGTGCTGACTCTGGCTAGGTTCAGTTCTACACTCACTGGTTCCCCTCCCCTGCAGATGCTGACTCTGGCTGGGTTCAGTTCTACACTCACTGGTTCCCCTCCCCTGAAGGTGCTGACTCTGGCTGGGTTCAGTTCTACACTCACTGGTGCCCTCCCCTGCAGATACTGACTCTGGCTGGGTTCAGTTCTACACTCACTGCTTCCCCTCCCATAAAGGTGATGACTCTGGCTGTGTTCAAAGAAACATAGAAAATAGGTGCAGGAGTAGGCCGTTTGGCCCTTCCAGACTGCACCACCATTCAATAAGATCATGGCTGATTATTCACCTCAGTACCACTTTTCTGCTTTCTCTCCATACCCCTTGATCCCTTTAGCCATAAGGGCCATATCCAACTCCCTCTTGAATATATCTAATGGCCTGGCATCAACAACTCTCTGCAGAAGATAATGTCACAGGTTCACAACTCTCTGAGTGAAGAAGTATCTCCTCAACTAATTGCTAAATGGCCTACCCCTTATCCTTCGACTGTGTCCCCTGGTTCTGGACTTCCCAAAATCGGGAACATTCTTCCCGCATCTAACCTGTCCAGTCCCGTCAGAATTTTATATGTTTCTCTGAGATCCCCTTTCATTCTTCTAAACTCCAGTGAATACAGGCCCAGTTCATCCAATCTTTCCTCAAATGTTAGTCCTGCCATCCCTGGCATCAGTCTGATGAACCTTCGCTGCACTCCCTCAATAGCAAGAACGGCCTTCCTCAGATTAGGAGACCAAAACTGAACACAATATTCCAGGTGAGGCCTCAGCAAGGCACTGTACAACTGCAGTAAGACCTCCCTGGTCCAATACTCAAATCCCCGAGCTATTAAGGCCAACATGCCTTTTGCCTTCTTCACCACCTGCGCCAAACTGTATGCCAACCTTCAATGCCTGATGTACCATGCCACCCAGATCTCGTTGCACCCCCCCTTTTCCTAATCTGCCGCCGTTCAGTTAATATTCTGCCTTCATGTTTTTGCCACCGAAGTGGATAAGCTCACATTTATCCACATTATACTGCATCTGCCATGCACTTGCCCATTCACCTAACCTGTCCAAGTCACCCTGCAGCCTCTTCGCATTCTCCTCACAACTCACACCGCCACCCAGCTTAGTGTCATCTGCAAACTTGGAGATATTACTTTCAAGTCCATCGTCTAAATCATTGATGTATATTGTAAATAGCTGGGGTCCCAGCACTGAGCCCTGCGGCATCTAACTAGTCTCTGCCTGCCATTCTGAAATGACCCATTTATCCTGACTCTCTGCTTCCTGTCTGCCAACCAGTTCTCTATCCACATCAAAACATTACCCCCAATACCATGTTCTACACTCACTGGTCCGGTGAAAAGGGATTGATATTGTTTTTGTCACTCAATGGGACAATGGGGCAGTTTCAAATGGCTTGGTTAGGGTAGATTAGATATTTATGAGTCACTTTCTGGTACTGTGTGTCAGTGTGTGATTGACAGGTGTGTATAGGACTGATACTGTCACTCACTCTCTGGTACTTTATGTCAGTGTGTGATTGACAGGTGTGTATAGGACAGACACTGTCACTCACTCTCTGGTACTGTGTGTCAGTGTGTGATTGACAGGTGTGTATAAGACAGACACTGTCACTCACTCGATGGTACTGTTTGTCAGTGTGTGATTGACAAGTGTGTATTGGACAGACACTGTCACTCACTCTCTGGTAATGTGTGTCAGTGTGGGATTGACATGTGTGCATAGGACAGACACTGTCACTCACTCTCTGCTCCTGTGTGTCAGTGTGAGATTGACAGGTATGTATAGGATAGACACTGTCACTCACTCTCTGGTACTGTGTGCCAGTATGAGATTGACAGGTGTGTATAGGACAGACACTGCCAAACACTCTCTGGTACTGTGTGTCAGTGTGTGATTGACAGGTGTGCATAGGACAGACACTGTCACTCACTCTCTGGTACTGTGTGCCAGTCTGGGATTGACAGATGTGTATAGGACAGACACTGCCACTGATTCTCTGGTACTGTGTGTCAGTGTGAGATTGACAGTTGAGTACAACAAATAGCTGCCACTCACTCTCTGGTCATACATATCAGTTTGTGTAATGTTGTTGACTATAAGATAGATAGTTTACCTGTCACTCTCTGTTACTCTGTGGCAGTGTTTGCTTGTCAGTGGAATACAAAATGCAGATACTTTAACTCCCATCCTGCAAAACAGTGTGACCAAACTGATAAATATATTATTTTTCCAAAAACGAGCGATGTTTTACTCTCTGAAAAAATGCGTCAGTGTGGGATAGAGGGAGAATATACGAAAGACCCTGTCACTCACTCTCTGGTACTGTGTGCCATTGTAGGATAGACAGGTGTGTACAGGACAGAGACAGCTACTCACTCTCCGGTACTGTGTGTCAGTGTGAGATTGACTGCTGAATATGGGATAGATACTGTACATTTCATTATGTGATATTGTTATCAGTTTGGGATAGAAACATAGAAACATAGAAAATAGGTGCAGGTGTAGGCCATTCGGCCCTTCTAGCCTGCACCGCCATTCAATGGTTTCATGGCTGAACATGCAACTTCAGTACCACATTCCTGCTTTCTCGCCATACCCCTTGATCCCTCTAATATGAACGACGACATCTAAATCCTTTTTGAATATATTTAGTGAATTGGCCTTAACAACTTTCTGTGGTAGAGAATTCCACAGGTTCACCACTCTCTGGGTGAAGAAGTTTCTCCTCATCTCGGTCCTAAATGGCTTATCCCTTATCCTTAGACTGTGACCCCTGGTTCTGGAATTCCCCAACATTGGGAACATTCTTCCTGCATCTAACCTGTCAAAACCTATCAGAATTTTAAATGTTTCTATGAGATCCTTTCTCATTCGTCTGAACTCCAGTGAATAAGAGCCCAGTTGATCCAGTCTTTCTTCTGATGTCAGTCTCGCCACCCCGGGAATCAGTCTGGTGAACCTTCGCTGTACTCCCTCAATAGCAAGAATGTCCTTTCTCAAGTTAGGAGACCAAAACTATATTCAATACACAAGGTATGGCCTCACCAAGGCCCTGTACAACTATAGTAAAACATCCCTGCTACTGTACTCAAATCCCCTCGCTATGAAGGCCCACTTGCCATTTGCTTTCTTAACCGCCTGCAGTACCTGCATGCCAACGTTCAATGACTGATGCACCATGACACCCAGGTCTCGCTGCACCTCCCCTTTTCCGACTCTGTCACCATTCAGATATATTGCTTGACATAGGACAGGTATTGCATCTCTCAATCTCTGGTACAGTGAGGCAGAGATGAATTGCCAGTTGAGTTTTTTTTAACAGATGCTGCTCCTGTTTTTCGCTCATTCAACGTGACAAATTCTGATGACATGTCAGTGTTGGATAGATAATGCCTCTCTCATTCTCTGACACTATGTGACAGTTGAGGGTTGGATAGATACTGGTTCTCTCAATCTCTGACACAATGTGACAGGTGAGTGTTGGATAAATACTGCCTCTCTCCTTCTCCGACACTATGTGACAGATGAGTGTTGGATAGATACTGCCTCTCTTATTGTCTGATACAGTGTGACAGGTGAGTGTGGGATAGATACTGCCTCTCTCATTCTCTGACACTATTTGACAGGTAAGTGTAGGATAGATACTACCTCTCCCATTCTCTGAAAAGATGTGAGAGGTGATTGTTGGATAGATACTGCCTCTCTCATTCTATGAAACCATGAGACAGGTGAGTGTTGGATTGATACTGCCTCTCTCATTCTCTATCACGATGTGACAAGTGAATGTTGGAAAAATACTGCCTCTCTCATTCACCGACTCTATATTACATGTGAGTGTTGGATAGATATTGCCTCTCTCATTCTCTGATTCTGTGACAGGTATGTGTTGCATATATATTGCCTCTCTCATTCTCTGACAATTTGTGACAGGTGAATGTTGGATAAACACTGCCTCTGTCATTCTCTGGCACTATATGACAGGTGAGTGTAGGATAGATACTGCTTCTCTCACTCTCTGATATGATGTGACAGATGAGTGTTGGATAGATTCTGCCTCTCATTCTCTGACACTATGTGATAGCTAAGTGTTGGATAGTTACTGCCTCTCTCATTCTATGACATTATGTGACACGTGAGTGGAGGATAGATACTGCCTCTCTCATTCTCTGACACGACCTGACAGGTGAGTGTTGGATAGATACTGCCTCTCTCATTCTCTGAGACTATGTGACAGGTGAGTGTTGGAAAGATACAGCCTCTCTCATTCTCTGACACGATGTGACAGGTGAGTGTTGGATAGATACTTCCCCTCTCATTCTCTGATACCAAGTGACAGATAATTGTTGGATACATACTGACTCTCGCATTCTCAGAGACTATGTGACATGTTAGTGTTGAATAGTAACTGCCTCTCTCATTCTCTGATATTATGTGACATTTGAGTGTAGGATAGATACTGCCTCTCTCATTGTCTGATACAGTGCGACAGGTGAGTATAGGATAGATATTGCCTCTCTCATTGTCTGATACATTGCGACAGGTTAGTGTGTGATAGATACTGCCTCTCTCATTGTCAGATACAGTGCGGCAGGTGAGTGTGGGATAAATACTGCCTCTCACATTCACTGCCACTATGTGAGAGGTGAGTTTGGATAGATACTGCCTCTCTCATTCCCTGATACAGTGCGACAGGTGAGTGTGGGATAGATACTGCCTCTCTCATTCTCTGACACAGTGTGACGGGTGAGTGTTGGAGAGATACTGCCTCTCTCATTCTTTGACACGAAGTGACAGGGAAGAGTGATATAGAAACTGTCTCTCTCACTCTCTGACACGATGTGACAGGTAAGTGTTGGATAGCTACTACCTCTTTCATTCTGTGACACTATGAGACATGCGAGTGTTGGATAGATACTGCCTCTCTCATTCTCTGACACTATGTGAAAGGTGAGTGTTGGATATGAAACTGCCTCTCTCATTCTCTGACACTGTGTGACAAGTGACTTTTGGATAGATATTGCCTCTCTCATTCACTGAGACTGTGCGACAGGTGAGTGTTGGATAGATACTGTCTCTCTCATTCTCTGACACGATGTAACAGGTGAGTGTTGGATAGATACTACCGCTCTCATTCTCTGATACTGTGTGACAGGAAAGTGTTGGATAGATACTGACTCTCTCATTCTCTGATACTATGTGAAAGGTAAGTGTTGAAAAGTTGCGGCCTCTCTCATTCTCTGATACAGTGTGACAGGTGAGTGCTGGATCGATACTGCCTCTCTCATTTTCTGTTACGAAGTGACAGGTAAGTGTGATATCGATACTGTCTCTCTCACTCTCTGACACTATGTGACAGATGAGTTTTGGATAGATACTGTCTCTCTCATTCTCTGAGACTATGTGACAGTTGAGTGGTGGATAGTAACTGCCTCTCTCATTCTCTGACAATATGTGACAGGTAAATGTTGGATAGAGTCTGCCTCTCTCATTCCCTCATACAATGTGACAGGTGAGTGTTGGATAGATACAGCCTCTCTCATTCTTTGACACTAAGTGACAGGGAAGTGTGATATAGAAACTGTCTCTCTCACTCTCTCACACGATGTGACAGGTGAGTGTTGAATAGATACTGCCACTTTCATTCTCTGACACAATGTGACAGGTGACGGTCGGATAGATACTGACTCTCTCATGCTCTGATACAGTGAGACAGAAGAGTGGAGGATAGATACTACCTCTGACATTCTCTGCCACTACATGACAGGTGAGTGTGGGATAGATACTGCCTCTCTCATTCTCTGACACTATGTGACAGGTGAGTGTTGGATAGATTAGTGCATCTCTCATTCTCTGACACCACCTCACAGGTAAGTGTTGGATAGATACTGCCTCTCTCATTCTCTGACACTTTGTGACAGGTAAGTTTTGGATAGATTCTACCTCTCTCATTCTCTGACACTATGTGACACGTGCGTTTTGGATAGATACTGCCTCTCTCATTCTCTGACATTTTGTGACAGGTGAGTGTTGGATAGATACTGCTTCTCTCATTGTCTGATAGAGTGCGACAGGTAAGTGTGGGATAGAAGCTGCCTCTCTCATTGTCAGATACAGTGCGACAGGATGTTGTGGGATAGATGCTGCCTCTCACATTCTCTGACACTATGTGACAGGTGAGTGTTGGATAGATACAGCCTCTCTCATTCTTTGACACTAAGTGACAGTGATGTGTGATATAGAAACTGTCTCTCTCACTCTCTGATACTATGTGATAGATGAGTGTTTGATAGATACTGCCTCTCTTATTGTCTGATACAGTGTGACAGGTGAGTGTGGGATAGATACTGCCTCTCTCATTCTCTGACACTATGTGACAGGTAAGTGTAGGATAGATACTGCCTCTCTCATTCTCTGAAACTATGTGACAGGTGAGTGTTGGATAGACACTGCCTCTCTCATTCTCTGACACGATGTGACATGTGAGTGTTGGATTGAAACTGCCTCTCTCATTCTCTGACACTATGTGACAAGTGACTTTTGGATCGATATTGCCTCTCTCATTCACTGAGACTGTGCGACAGATGAGTGTTGGATAGATACTCTCTCTCTCATTCTCTGAGATTATTTAACAGGTGAGTGTCGGATAGTAACTGCCTCTCTCATTCTCTGACAATATGTGACAGGTAAATGTTGGATAGAGACTGCCTCTCTCATTCCCTGATACAATGTGACAGGTGAGTGTTGGATAGATACAGCCTCTCTCATTCTTTGACACTAATTGACAGGGATGTGTGATATAGAAACTGTCCCTCTCACTCTCTGACACGATGTGACAGGTGAGTGTTGATTAGATACTGCCTCTGTCATTCTCTGAGATTATTTAACAGGTGAGTGTCGGATAGTAACTGCCTCTCTCATTCTCTGACAATATGTGACAGGTAAATGTTGGATAGAGACTGCCTCTCTCATTCCCTGATACAATGTGACAGGTGAGTGTTGGATAGATACAGCCTCTCTCATTCTTTGACACTAATTGACAGGGATGTGTGATATAGAAACTGTCCCTCTCACTCTCTGACACGATGTGACAGGTGATTGTTGATTAGATACTGCCTCTGTCATTCTCTGAAACTAAGTGACAAGTGAGTGTTGGATAGATACTGCCTCTCTCATTCTCTGACACTATGAGACATGTGAGTGTTGGATAGATACTGCCTCTCCCATTCTCTGACACTATGTGAAAGATGAGTGTTGGATAGATTAGTGCATCTCTCATTCTCTGACACCATCTCACAGGTAAGTGTTGGACAGATACTGCCTCTCTCATTCTCTGACACTAAGTGACAAGTGAGTGTTGGATAGATACTGCCTCTCTCATTCTCTGACACAATGTGACATGTAAGTGTTGGATAGATACTACCTCTCTCATTCTCTGACACTAAGTGACACGTGTTTTTGGATAGATACTGCCTCTCTCATTCTCTGACATTTTGTGACAGGTGAGTGTTGGATATATACTGCCTCTGTCATTCTCTGACACAATGTGACATGTGACGATCGGATACATACTGCCTCTCTCATGCTCTGATACAGTGAGACAGGTAAGTGGAGGATAGATACTACCTCTGACATTCTCTGACACTACGTGACAGGTGAGTGCCGGCTATATACTGTCTCTCTCATTCTCTGACACTATGAGACATGTGAGTGTTGGACAGATACTGCCTCTCTCATTCTCTGACACTATGTGACAAGTGACTTTTGGATCGATATTGCCTCTCTCATTCACTGAGACTGTGTGAGAGCTGAGTGTTGTACAGATACTGTCCCTGTCATTCTCTGACACTATGTAATAGGTGAGTGTTTGACAGATACTGCCTCTCTCAATCTCTGAAACTATGTGACAGGAGCGTGTTGGATAGATAGTGCCTCTCTCATTCTCTGATACTGTGTGACAGGTGAGTGTTGGATAGATACTGCCTCTCTCATTCTCTGATACAGTGTGACATATGAGTGCTGGATTGAAACTGCCTCTCTCATTCTCTGACACTGTGTGACAGCTAAGTGCTGGATAGATACTGCCTCTCTCATTCTCTGACACAATGTGACAGGTGAATGTTGGATAGATACTGCCTCTCTCATTCTTTCACACTTTGTGATAGTTAAGTGTTGGATAGATACTGCATCTCTCACTCTCCGACACGATCTGACAGGTGCGGGTTGGATAGATACTGATTTTGTCATTCACTGAGACATTGTGACAGCGAAGTTTTGGATAGATACTGCCTCTCTCATTCTCTGACATTATGTGACAGGTGAGTGGAGGATTCATACAGCCCCTCTCATTTTCTGATACCATGTGACAGATGAGTGCTGGATAAATACTGACTCTCTCAATCTCTGATACTATGTGACAGGTGTGTGTTGGATAGTAACTGCCTCTCTCATTCTCTGACACTATGTGACGGGTGAGTGTAGGATTGATACTGCGTCTCTCATTCTCTGACACTATGTGAGAGGTGACTGGAGGATAGCTACTGCCTCTCTCATTCTCTGACACTATGTGACAGGTGAATGTTGGATAGATACTGCCTCTCTCATTCTCTGACACGATGTGACAGGTAAGGGTTGGATAGATACTGCCTCTCTCATCCCCTGACACTATGTGACAGGTGAGTGTAGGATAGATACTGCCGCTCTCATTCTCTGACACTATGTGACGGGTGAGTGTAGGATTGATACTGCCTCTCTCATTCTCTGACACTACGTGAGAGGTGACTGGAGGATAGCTACTGCCTCTCACATTCTTTCACACTTTGTGAGTGTAAAGTGTTGGATAGATACTGCATCTCTCACTCTCCGACACGATCTGACAGGTGCGGGTTGGATAGATACTGATTTTTTCAATCTCTGAGACTTTGTGACAGCGAAGTTTTGGATAGATACAGCCTCTCTCATTCTCTGATACTGTGACAGGTGTGTGTTGGATAGATACTGTCTCTCTCATGCTCTGACACTACGTTACGGGTTAGTGTTGGATAGATACTGCCTCTCTCATTGTCTGACACTGTGTGACACGTGAGTGTTGGGTAGATACTGCCTCTCACATTGTCTGACACTGTGTGACAGGTGTGTGTTGGATACATACTGTCTCTCTCATTCTCTGACACTATGTGACAGGTGAGTTTTGTATAGATTAGTGCATCTCACTTTCTTTGACACTATGTGACAGGTCACTTTTGGATCGATACTGCCTCTCTCATTCTCTGATACTTTGTGACAGGTGAGTGTTGGATAGATACTGCCTCTCACATTCTCTGACACTATGTGACAGGAGAGTGTTGGATAGATACTGCCTCTCTCATTCTCTGACACGATGTGACAGCTAAGTGTAATATAGATACTGCCTCTCTCATTCTCTGACACAATGTGACAGGTGAATGTTGGATAGATACTGCCTCTCTCATTCTTTCACACTTTGTGATAGTTAAGTGTTGGATAGATACTGCATCTCTCACTCTCCGACACGATCTGACAGGTGCGGGTTGGATAGATACTGATTTTGTCATTCACTGAGACATTGTGACAGCGAAGTTTTGGATAGATACTGCCTCTCTCATTCTCTGACATTATGTGACAGGTGAGTGGAGGATTCATACAGCCCCTCTCATTTTCTGATACCATGTGACAGATGAGTGCTGGATAAATACTGACTCTCTCAATCTCTGATACCATGTGACAGGTGTGTGTTGGATAGATACTGCCTATCTCATTCTCTGACATTATGTGACAGGTGAGTGTTGGATAGATACTGCCTCTCTCATTCTCTGACATTATGTGACAGGTGAGTGGAGGATTCATACAGCCCCTCTCATTCTCTGATACCATGTGACAGATGAGTGTTGGATAAATAATGACTCTCTCATTCTCTGATACTATGTGACAGGTGTTTGTTGGATAGTTACTGCCTCTCTCATTCTCTGACACTATGTGACGGGTGAGTGTAGGATTGATACTGCCTCTCTAATTCTCTGACACTACGTGAGAGGTGACTGGAGGATAGCTACTGCCTCTCTCATTCTCTGACACTATGTAACAGGTGAGTGTCGGATAGATACTGCCTCTCTCATTCTCTGACACGATGTGACAGGTGAGTGTTGGATAGATACTGCCTCTCCCATTCTTTCACAATTTGTGACTGTAAAGTGTTGGATAGATACTGCATCTCTCACTCTCCGACACGATCTGACAGATGCGGGTTGGATAGATACTGATTTTTTCAATCTCTGAGAATTTGTGACAGCGAAGTTTTGGATAGATACTGCCTCTCTCATTCTCAGGTACTGTGACAGGTGTGTGTTGGATAGATACTGTCTCTCTCATGCTCTGACACTACGTTACGGGTTAGTGTTGGATAGATACTGCCTCTCTCATTGTCTGACACTGTGTGACACGTGAGTGTTGGGTAGATACTGCCTCTCACATTGTCTGACACTGTCTGACAGGTGTGTGTTGGATAGATACTGTCTCTCTCATTCTCTGACACTATGTGACAGGTGAGTTTTGGATAGATTAGTGCATCTCACTTTCTTTGACACTATGTGACAGGTCACTTTTGGATCGATACTGCCTCTCTCATTCTCTGATACTTTGTGACATGTGAGTGTTGGATAGATACTGCCTCTCACATTCTCTGACACTATGTGACAGGAGAGTGTTGGATAGATACTGCCTCTCTCATTCTCTGACACGATGTGACAGCTAAGTGTTGGATAGATACTGCCTCTCTCATTCTCTGACACAATGTGACAGGTGAATGTTGGATAGATACTGCCTCTCTCATTCTTTCACACTTTGTGATAGTTAAGTGTTGGATAGATACTGCATCTCTCACTCTCCGACACGATCTGACAGGTGCGGGTTGGATAGATACTGATTTTGTCATTCACTGAGACATTGTGACAGCGAAGTTTTGGATAGATACTGCCTCTCTCATTCTCTGACATTATGTGACAGGTGAGTGGTGGATAGATACTGCCTCTCTCATTCTCTGACATTATGTGACAGGTGAGTGGAGCATTCATACAGCCCCTCTCATTCTCTGATACCATGTGACAGATGAGTGTTGGATAAATACTGACTCTCTCATTCTCTGATACTATGTGACAGGTGTTTGGTGGATAGTATCTGCCTCTCTCATTCTCTGACACTATGTGACGGGTGAGTGTAGGATTGATACTGCCTCTCTCATTCTCTGACACTATGTGAGAGGTGACTGGAGGATAGCTACTGCCTCTCTCATTCTCTGACACTATGTGACAGGTGAGTTTTGGATAGATACTGCCTCTCTCATTCTCTGACACGATGTGACAGGTGAGGGTTGGATAAATACTGCCTCTCTCATCCTCTGACACTATGTGACAGGTGAGTGTAGGATAGATACTGCCGCTCTCATTCTCTGACACTATGTGACGGGTGAGTGTAGGATTGATACTGCCTCTCTCATTCTCTGACACTACGTGAGAGGTGAGTGTAGGATAGATACTGCCGCTCTCATCCTTTCACACTTTGTGACAGTAAAGTGTTGGATAGATACTGCATCTCTCACTCTCCGACACGATCTGACAGGTGCGGGTTGGACAGATACTGATTTTTTCAATCTCTGAGACTTTGTGACAGCGAAGTTTTGGATAGATACCGCCTCTCTCATTCTCTGATGCTGTGACAGGTGTGTGTTGGATAGATACTGTCTCTCTCATGCTCTGACACTACGTTACGGGTTAGTGTTGGATAGATACTGTCTCTCTCATTTTCTGAAAAGATGTGACAGGTAAGTGTTGGATACATACAGCCTCTCTCATTCTCTGACACTGTGGGACACGAGAGTATTGGATAGATACTGCCTCTCTCATTCTGTGATACGATGTGTCATTTAAGTGCTGCATAGATACGGCCTCTCTCATTCTCTGATATAGTGTGACAGGTGAGTTTTGGATAGATACTGCCTCTCTCATTCTCTGATACTATGTGACAGGTGAGTTTTGGATAGATACTGCCGCTCTCATTCTCTGACACGATGTGACAGGTGAGGGTTGGATAAATACTGCCTCTCTCATCCCCTGACACTATGTGACAGGTGAGTGTAGGGTAGATACTGCCGCTCTCATTCTCTGACACTATGTGACGGGTGAGTGTAGGATTGATACTGCCTCTCTCATTCTCTGACACTACGTGAGAGGTGACTGGAGGATAGCTACTGCCTCTCTCATTCTCTGACACTATGTGACAGGTGAGTGTCGGATAGATACTGCCTCTCTCATTCTCTGACACGATGTGACAGGTGAGTGTTGGATAGATACTGCCTCTCTCATTCTTTCACACTTTGTGACAGTAAAGTATTGGATAGATACTGCATCTCTCACTCTCCGACACGATCTGACAGGTGCGGGTTGGACAGATACTGATTTTTTCAATCTCTGAGACTTTGTGACAGCGAAGTTTTGGATAGATACCGCCTCTCTCATTCTCTGATGCTGTGACAGGTGTGTGTTGGATAGATACTGTCTCTCTAATGCTCTGACACTACGTTACGGGTTAGTGTTGGATAGATACTGTCTCTCTCATTTTCTGAAAAGATGTGACAGGTAAGTGTTGGATACATACTGCCTCTCTCATTCTCTGACACTGTGGGACACGAGAGTGTTGGATAGATACTGCCTCTCTCATTCTCTGATATAGTGTGACAGGTGAGTGTTGGATAGACACTGCCTCTCTCATTCTCTGATACTATGTGACAGGTGAGTTTTGGATAGATACTGCCGCTCTCATTCTCTGAAACTGTGTGAGAGGAGCGTGTTGGATAGATACTGCCTCTCTCATTCTTTGATACGATGTGACATTTAAGTGCTGCATAGATACTGCCTCTCTTTCTCTGAAACTATGTGACAGGTGAGTGTTGGATAGATACTGCCTCTCTCATTCTCTGACACGATGTGACAGGTGAGTGTTGGATAGATACTGCCGCTCTCATTCTCTGAAACTGTGTGACAGGAGCGTGTTGGATAGATACTGCCTCTCTCATTCTCTGATATTGTGTGACAGGTGAGTGTTGGATAGATACTGCCTCTCTCATTCTCTGATACAGTGTGACAGATGAGTGCTGGATTGAAACTGCCTCTCTCATTCTCTGACACTGTGTGACAAGTGACTTTTCGATAGATATTGCCTCTCTCATTCACTGAGACTGTGTGTCAGGTGAGTGTTGGATAGATACTGCGTCACTCATTCTCTGACACTATGTAACAGGTGAGTGTTCGATAGATACTGCCTCTCTCATTCTCTGATACTGTGTGACAGCAGAGTGTTGGATAGATACTGCCTTTCTCATTCTCTGACACAATGTGACAGGTGAATGTTGGATAGATACTGCCTCTCACATTCTTTCACAATTTGTGATAGTTAAGTGTTGGATAGATACTGCATCTCTCACTCTCCGACACGATCTGACAGGTGCGGGTTGGATAGATACTGATTTTGTCATTCACTGAGACATTGTGACAGAGAAGTTTTGGATAGATACTGCCTCTCTCATTCTCTGACATTATGTGACAGGTGCGTGGAGGATTCATTCTGCCCCTCTCATTCTCTGATACCATGTGACAGATGAGTGTTGGATAAATACTGATTCGCTCATTCTCTGACACTATGTGACAGGTGAGGGTTGGATAGATACTGCCTTAATCATCCCCTGACACTATGTGACAGGTGAGTGTAGGATAGATACTGCCGCTCTCATTCTCTGACACTATGTGACGGGTGAGTGTAGGATTGATACTGCCTCTCTCATTCTCTGACACTATTTGACAGGTGACTGGAGGATAGCTACTGCCTCTCTCCTTCTTTAACACTATGTGACAGGTGAGTGTTGGATAGATACTGCCTCTCTCATTCTCTGACATGATGTGACAGGTGAGTGTTGGATCGATACTGCCTATCTCATTCTTTCACACTTTGTGACAGTAAAGTGTTGGAATGATACTGCCTCTCTCATTCTCTGACACTGTGTGACAGGAGAGTGTTGGATAGATACTGCCTCTGTCATTCTCTGATACTTTATGACAGGTGAGTGTTGGATAAATACTGCCTCTCATTCTCTGAAACTATGTGACAGGTAAGTGTTGGATAGATACTGCCTCTCTCATTCTCTGACACTACGTGACAGGTTAGTGTTGGATAGATACTCTCTCTCTCATGCTCTGACACTACGTGACAGGTTAGTGTTGGATCGATACTGCCTCTCTCATTGTCTGACACTGTGTGACACGTGAGTGTTGGGTAGATACTGCCTCTCACATTGTCTGACACTGTGTGACAGGTGAGTGTTGGATATATACTGTCTCTCTCATTCTCTGACACGATGTGACAGGTAAGTGTTGGATAGATACTGCCTCTCTCATTCTCTGACAAGATGTGACAGGTAAAGTTTGGATAGATACTGCCTCTCTCATTCTCTGACACTATGTGACAGGTGAGTGCAGGATAGATACTGCCTCTTTCATTCTCTGACACTCCGTAACAGGTGATTGATGGATAGATACTGCCACTCTCATTCTCTGACACTATGTGACAGGTGAGTGTTGGATAGATACTGCCTCTCTCATTCTTTCACACTTTGTGAGAGCGAAGTATTGGATAGACACTGCATCTCTCACTCTCCGACATGATCTGACAGGTGCGGGTTGGATAGATACTGATTTTGTCATTCTCTGAGACTATGTGACAGCTACGTTTTGGATAGATACTGCCTCTCTCATTCTCTGACACAATGTGACAGGTGAGTGTTGGATAGATACTTCCTCTCTCATTCTCTGATACTGTGACAGGTATGTGTTGGATAGATACTGCCTCTCTCATTCTTTCACACTTTGTGACAGCGAAGTATTGGATAGATACTGCATCTCTCACTCTCCGACATGATCTGACATGTGCGGGTTGGATAGATACTGATTTTGTCATTATCTTAGACTATGTGTCAGCTCAGTTTTGGTTAGATACTGCCTCTCTCATTCTCTGACACTTTGTGACAGTTGAGTGTTGGATAGATACTGCCTCTCTAAATCTCTGATACTGTGACAGGTGTGTGTTGGATAGATACTGTCTCTATCATTCTCTGACACTGTGTGACAGGTAGTGTTGGATAGATACTGCCTCTCACATTCTCTGACACTGTGTTACAGGTAGTGTTGGATAGAAACTGCCTCTGTAATTCTCTGACAAGATGTGACAGGTAAATTTTGGATAGATACTGCCTCTCTCATTCTCTGACACTATGTGAC